>NW_027167473.1:2501341-2679457 GCF_013368605.1 Nyctibius grandis
ATCTCCGGATCTAAATCCCACCTCCACATATGGTTTAATACACTTGATCGGAAACCACCGTACTCCTGTGCCTGTAGAGACAGAAGCATAATCTCGACCCATTAGTAATAGTTCCCCTGGTCCTAACCCCTCGTTAGTACCTGGTTCCCTATACCACACTTTGCCTTTGTTTTGCACATAGCTTGCTCCCTGTCAAACTGCCTCCCAATGTATTACAATTGGGGGTCACTCCTTATCTCCTGCTAAAGTTAAATGGTTAAGAACATAAACAGCTTTTGCAAGTCTCTCAGAAGGTTCAGTTTCCTCTCCCCTTTTTTGTTTTTGCAGAAGCTGTTTCAATGTACTATGAGCACGTTCCACAATCGCCTGACCCGTAGATGAATGAGGAATCCCAGTGACATGTGTAATATCCCATAGTTGACAAAATTGACGAAAAATTTATGAACAGTATGCTGGTCCATTACCAGTCTTAAGTTGTTGTGGAACCCCAAGACTTGTAAAGCAAGCAAGTAAATGTCATTTGACATGACGACCTGTTTCCCCAGTTTGTGCTGTTGCCCATATTACATGTGAAAACGTATCAACAGATACATGAACATATTTGAGCCTTCCAAATTCTGCAATGTGAGTAACGTCCATTTGCCACAGTTGCAACGCACTCAGTCCTCGAGGATTTACCCCTATTCCAATTCCCATGCCAATTTTCTGACAACTAGGACAACCACTAACTAATTCACGTGCTTGTGCCATGGTGAGGTGAAATTGTTTCGCTAACATTTTCGCTGATTGATGAAAGAATTGATGGGATAGGTGTACTTGTTCAAATAAATTTGGTGATATTTGCGTATAGGACACAAGTGTGTCTGCTTTATTATTTCCAATGCTCAAATCTTGATCAAATTGATGACTACGAATGTGGGTGACAAAATAAGGTATCTCTCTGAGGTTTATTGCTTGATGCAACTGTAGCAAAATGGTGTAAAGTCGCATATTTCTTATTGGTCGTATAAAAGCTCTTTCAATTCGATTTACAATGCCTGCTGCATAAAGAGAGTCTGTTACAATATTTACAGGTAAATCCTTCCATTTTACAAAAACCTGGTATATCGCAAAAAATTCAAGTGTCTGCAATGAGTCCTCAGTTTGTCCTGAGAATTTACAATGTTTCTATTGTCCATCCTCTTGCCAGGTAATAACTGCTGAATGTGATCGCTTTCCTGCATCAGTAAAAACAGTTAGTCCAGTCATAGGTATCTCTGATCTGATAGGTTTTTCTTCCCAATCCTGTTTGCAAATAAACTGTAGCTTTTTATCTCTTGGCAAATGTGTTAACAATTGTCCAGTAAAGTCCTGTAAGGCTATTTGAAAAAGAGTTGACTGATTTGTTAACCACTGTAGATATTCCTTTCTGATAGGTAAATAGATAGCATCTGAGTCTAGTCCGGTAATGTCTGTAATCCTTTTATTCACTTTGACAAGCAATTGTGCTATTGCTTCCACTCTGGTACAAATTGTTGTTTTAGGATGAAAAACCAAAGAGTCCACTCGAGCATTGCCTTCTGCAATAAACCCAGGCAAATTAGTATGATTTCTTACATGTAAAACATAAAACAATGCAGTTCGGATTTGAATTTCTTGCCACAGAGCTCGCAGCAATTCAAAAACACACTGATTACATGTATGCTCTATAACAGATCTATCCAATTGCTTTATAATGCCAGCTACATATGCTGAATCAGTAATCAAATTAAAGGGAATGGGAAAATTCTGAAATATTTTTAATACAGCTCGTAATTCTACCACCTGAGGTGAACCCTTTTGTTGTACTACCATAGATTCCCACTTGCCATCAGAATACCAGACAAGGCCCGCCTTGCCTCTGTTCCCAGATCCATCCGTAAAAATGGTAGTTCCATCCACAGGAGTGTCTGCGCACCACACTCCTGTGGCAATTGGAAGTTCCACACTCAATTTTATAACAGGATGGGAGGGCAAGTGGTAAACAACCTGTCCCGAGAAATTCTCCATAGCTGTTTGCAAAGCAAAGCTATTAGCCATACACCACTCAAAATATTGAGCTGCAAAATAGGAATGGTTAGTGATGCAGGGATCTCTGGCCACAAGCTCCCGACATCGCATCCGTCCTTTGATGAATAATCTGTGCCAATAGCTCTGTAACGAATCTGATCATTCTGAATTCCATTGACCAATTATTGCATACGGAATTTGCCTATCAAACAAAGTGATAATTTGTATTTCCTGATTCAAATCAATACGATGTACAAATTTGGAATGTAGCCTGCTTTCTATTTCTGTAATCAGTTGCTGTACCTCTGAAGTAGTGTGTCGGGGCGCTGTTAAAGTTGTGTCCCCTGCTAACAATTGGAATAGAGACTGCAATTGTGACAACGTAAGCCCCAAGTACGGCCGCAGCCATAACTTGAGCCTTATGTTCCACAGTACCCACTTTTGCACATGCCTTTATCATAGCATTCAAATCTGTTTTTCCAGGTAAAGCTTCAATGATCTTTTGACAATCAGCATTAGCATTATCCCTGTTTGCCACAGGTCCAAGGCTTGGCAGCCGCACAGGTTAACCCCGTGTGGAAACACCAGTCCTGCGGTTTGGGCTGCGAGTTAACTGCATAGGCCTGGAACTGGTTGGGAAGATTCATTTGTGTCAGCATACGGTTCCCCCCCCTGCATTCTGCAGCTGGTTGTTATCAGCTGACCTTGAGCATTATACTGAGACCTGCACAGCTTCACAAAATGCCCCAGCTTCCCACAGCAATGACACATCAAAACAGTTATCTCTCCCACTCAGCTTCAACTTCTTAAGGCAGTTTTTCTTAAAGTGACCTTCCTGTTCGCATGTATAACAACGATGAACTACCTTAATTGCCGCCGCACAAGTTTTTGCTAAATGCTCCATCTGAAATGTGGTGGTTCCTACTTTCTCACAAGCATCCATTAGCTCAGTTAAGGTGGCATTACTATTTGCCATCCCTGCAACAACTTTTCTGCAGTCCTCACCTGTGTTGTCTTTCGCCAACTATAGTGGCAATGCTTCTCCCACAACCCTCCAATCCAACAGTTGCCAAATATTTCCTCCCTCAGGACCCGCACCCACAATCACCGGATATGCCCGTGGAATCACAACTCCTTCTAATAACGCATCTCGAATGACCCCTTTCCATTTCACTCCTCCCTCACCTCCCCCCCCTTCCCCTGTATACGCGGGCGGAAGCTGACCCTCTCCCTCACCTCCCACATTACCAGATGGACGCAAACCTCCCCCCCCGCCCTGATCTAAAGGTGGAGTAGGGAGTTGTAAAGGAGGTTGAGGTGGCCCTAATACTTGTCTCGAACACAGAGGGGGGTTTTTGGGGGAGACATAGTCACGTGTCCCGAGGCGTTGGCTGAACGATGCTGCTGCAATTCCGTCTTTAATTCTTCCAGTCGTCTACCAAGCTCTGTCATGTCAAGTTCGTGTCCATTTCGTGATGGTAACAGTCCTTTAAGTCCTTGTGACTCTGGTACTGCTGACTCTGTAAATGGCGAATCCGGTAAAGGTGGGTACAAAGCATGTTTACCCTCCTTCTTGTCCTCCTGCTCAGCCTCATCCGTAGAGAGATCAATGAGAGGAGGAGGGGGTTTTGGAGGGGGTTTCTGCCAAGTCTCCTGTTCAGCGTCTGAATCAATTAGTCCAAATCGAGCTTGTGTTTTAGGGCGCACTACTGGTTCTAATGGATCTGTATCTATTTTACTCGCTCCCCGCTCCTCAGTTTTTTTCAGAGCCGTCCGTACCGACGGCGATAAAGGAGCTGCCACCGGTACAGCCACTGGGGCCGTGGGAGGTGTTGGTCCTGCAAACAGTGAGGGGGTAGTAGATGTCTGCGGTCCTAAAGCCATAAAAGCTGAATGTGTGAATTCTCTCTCTGCTTTTATTCCTTTTAACACTTCACTAACCAGCTTCCATGTAGCAGGCAATTTAAAGGCTTCCTTATCACCACTTGACACCGCATTCCAGAGAGTCACCAATCTTCTCCCATAAAGGCACTTCAAAGACATCATTAAAGGTTGTAAAATGTCCTTTATCTTTTGCCCAAAACAGTAACTGCTTTAACGCAGCTTCGTCATATTTAATTCCTCTCTCAGAGAGTATATGTTGGAGGAGTTTCACCACTGCCACTTCTGTCTTGGTCAGGGTAGACCTCATGTAAACACGTCCGAGCCGCATCCCATGTCGCCCAGTCCTCCCGCGCAGCCCGTAGCAGCCACAAGATAACTCCCCATGTTTTTAATTTTTTGGCAGAACCCGCTGCCATAGCTCGCTCAGCAAGCTGCATCGAGCACCGCTCCCAGGTATTCGGCTGTAAACAATCAGCCGGTCCTGCCACCGCCCCCCCCTTTAACGAGACGGTCCACACACTGGGCTACGTCTTTCGATTTCACAGAAATCTTAAATTCCCCGCCCAGTAACGAAATCACCTTTATCAAGGTTTCCATGGTTCGCGAACCCACTCCGACCGCCTGCGGTCCGCCAGCCCAGCAATCACGTCGGGGTCACCACTTGTTGCCGCTTGTCTGCGGCAAGCTCCGTTCGGTTGCTGGCTGGCCTGAGGCCATCCGCACCCCAGGGCCATTGAGCACTGACACCAATGTGAGGATGCAACAAATGGCATTTATTTAACTGCTCAACAGCCTTATATAGTCGTCTTGTCCCGTACGAACTCACATGATAATGACACATCCTGCTCCTTTTGCCACGCCTACCTTCCGTTACAGCCCGAGATTTTCTGGTCGCCGTACCCTAATCTACCTACAGTTAGGGACTGGAAGGGACCTCGAAAGATCTTCTAGTCCAATCCCCCTGCCAGAGCAGGATTACCTAGACCATATCACACAGGAATGCATCCAGGCGGGTTTTGAATGTCTCCAGAGAAGGAGACTCCACAACCTCTCTGGGCAGCCTGTTCCAGTGTTCGGTCACCCTCACCGTAAAGAAGTTTTTCCACATGTTTATGTGGAACCTCCTGTGTTCCAGCTTGCACCCATTGCCCCTTGTCCTGTCAAGGGATGTCACTGAGAAGAGCCTGGCTCCATCCTCATGACACTTGCCCTTTACATATTTATAAACATTAATGAGGTCACCCCTCAGTCTCCTCTTCTCCAAGCTAAAGAGACCCAGCTCCCTCAGCCTCTCCTCATAAGGGAGATGTTCCACCCCCTTAATCATCTTCGTGGCTCTGCGCTGGACTCTCTCTAGCAGTTCCCTGTCCTTCTTGAACTGAGGGGCCCAGAACTGGACACAATATTCCAGATGCGGCCTCACCAGGGCAGAGTAGAGGGGGAGGAGAACCTCTCTTGACCTACTAACCACACCCCTTCTAATACACCCCAGGATGCCATTGGCCTTCTTGGCCACAAGGGCACACTGCTGGCTCATGGTCATCCTGTTGTCCACTAGGACCCCCAGGTCCCTTTCCCCTACGCTGGGCTCCAACAGGTCTGTCCCCAACTTGTACTCATACATGGGGTTGTTCTTGCCCAGATGCAGGACTCTTCACTTGCCCTTGTTATATTTCATTAAATTTCTCCCCGCCCAACTCTCCAGCCTGTCCAGGTCTCTCTGAATGGCAGCACAGCCTTCTGGTGTGTCAGCTACTCCTCCCAGTTTGGTGTCATCAGCTGACCCAAACTGACCAAAGGGATATTCCATGCCATATAATGTCATGCTCAGCAATAAAAAACTGGGGGATAGTCTTTACACTGTAGCCATTGCTCAGAGACTGGATGGACATTGGTCTGCTTGTGGACGGTGGTTAATGATTGCCTTTGCATCACTTGCTTTTTTTCTGGTTTTCTCCTTTACTTCTTAAACTGTCTTTATCTCAATACACAAGTTTTTTGTTATTTTTGGTCTTCCAATTTTGTCCCACATCCCACAGCAGGGGGAGCGAGCGAGTGGCTGGTGGGTGCTTAATTGCTGGCCAGGATCAACTCACCATAGTAGGAAACCGGGGCACATGTTCCAAATTACATTTTACCATGGAGTAAGCACTAGATGCACCTTGGAATGAAGAATAAGGGGCAGAAAGATAAACTGAAAGAGAATGGGAGTTTAAAGGGAACACATGTCTTGTGGACTTTATTCGACTGTTTATGGACACAAAGTTTTGCAGCTACAATTTCCTAGCACATAAGGCCAAATACTAGCATGGCTACTTTGTTGTTAGTCAGCTTCTGAAGGAAAAAATGGATGTGCAATTCACCACCCAAGGGCAACAGTTGGACTCGATGATCCCAGAGGTCTCTTCCAACCTGGTTGATTCTGTGATTCTGTGACATCCATTGACAGGAGAAGGGGTAACGGGTGCAAGCTGGAACACAGGAGGTTCCACATAAATATGAGGAGAAACTTCTTTACAGTGAGGGTGACTGGACACTGGAACAGGCTGCCCAGAGAGGTTGTGGAGTCTCCTTCTCTGGAGACATTCAAAACCCACCTGGACGCATTCCTGTGTGATATGATCTAGGTAATCCTGCTCTGGCAGGTGGATTGGACTAGATGATCTTTTGAGGTCCCTTCCAATCCCTAACATTCTGTGATTCTGTGACATGGATTAGATTGATATAGTTAACTTTTCCTGAGATTCTCTTAACAGGAGTTCATTTTTTAGTCAGTCACAAAAATCACTGGTTTCTGGAAGAACCCCATGTATTCCAAAAAAGGTATCAAACTGATTTGAGAGGGGACAGGAAGAAGAGTGCAGCAATTGAATTAGGAGACTGCCTGTAACATTAGAGGAAACTATAGCTGCTGTCATTATATCTCAGTGGAAAGTTACTTTAGAGTAGAGCTCTACTTTAGGTAGAGGTTTTTCCATACTGAAGATAAAAGTACATTGAAAAAAATGCTACATACTTATAGTCAAGTACTCAAATGTTGGAATTGCCAGAATTTGGATTGCTCATGTACCCTTATCTCCCCATCACCTTTTAGTATATATTGTGATCCTGATTTTAATTAACTAATCATGTACTTGTGCAGCCCCCCAGGACTCTTGTCTCCTGCTGTGCACAATATATAGGTAATGCTCACTGAATGAGTAACTATTCTGCATTTCATTTCTTTATTATTGTTCAGTGTATGGTTCCATGCCATATTTTAAAGTTCTGCTCCCAGTTTTTTATTTCCTCCTGCACTTTTCTATGGTGCTCATCACTGTAGCATCTGAGTGCTTTACAAGTCTTAACGAATTTATCTTCGCAGCTCTTCTGTGCACTGCGGAATAGTTATTATTCTAATTTGCCTGAGAGAGAACTGAGATAGAATAAATTAGAAAATATCCATTATTTTTGACAGTCAATTTGAGGTGTTTAGAAGCTGATTTTTCAGATTGTTTAGTATTATATAATACAGGATACATTCAGTGCCCAGTTCCTGTCGACTATGTTGCAGATTTAAGTACTTAAGATTTTCAAATCACAACAATGGTCTGCAGCTGCAAGAATGAGGAACACACAGGTAGCGACCATTTGTGAAAAGTTCTGTTTAAGTGATTTGTCTAGCCTTACACAGGAGATCTGTGGTAGAGAGGGATATAATCTTGTTATTCAGAGAACCACTTGATTCCCCTAAATTTTCAGACCATCCTTTCTATTCATGTTATTTCTACCTCATCTACTACTGCACATTTTCCAACTTCTGCAAAATTAATGTAGGAATTACACAGCCTCTTACTCTCTATAATCCTTTCTCCCCAGAGCAAAACTATCCAGAGGGCACCAAAAAGTAACAAGTTCTGAGTAAAATAATTTCTAAATGATAATGCCAAGTGTTAAGTTTGCATAGGAAACTTCAATAATGCTTTAAACTATGTTTTTGCATGTGATCTCCTGGTTTAAAAAAACACAGAAACCAAAGCAGTGAATTGTGTGTCACCATACAGATACTCCGTTCTGTCACTTGAGCTGGGGAGATAGTCACTTTATATAGACTGACAGGAAAGAGCATTTGAGAGGGATTTGCTGATATCCCAGGAATTGTGAAATTTGGGAAATTTGTTTTAATCTAATTTCTAAAGAAATTAGCTACTGTGAGCTCCTGCCCTTTTTGCAAATTTGTCTCTTTCTGGTGCTTTCCCTCCAAACTATGACAAATCCACTTTTGTTGCTTTATTCCCATCTTGAGTCCTTGCTTCCTCTAGGTGCCCCTTTTCTCCCTGTTCATCACAGTTCTAGTTTTCTTATTTGATCTGTTCTTTCCTCTAGGCTTCCTAATCAAGTCTCAAGCTCCACAGAAAAACTTCATTATAAAGAATGGCTTGCAAAATATCCTTTAGTGCACTATTGTCATAGTGTTGCTTTTAAAATGATTTCTGTAGGTTCATAAATCGACTTGTGGATCCACAGTCCACTTGTGGTGGGTTGACCCTGGCCAGCAATTAAGGACCCACCAGCCATTTCCTCACTCCCCTGCCACCAGAGGAATGGGGAGAGAATAAAAAAATGATAAAAACTCGTAGGTTGAGATAAAGACAGTTTAATAAGTGAAGTAAAGAAAGAAAAAAAACCCCAGGTGATGCAAAGGCAGTCCCTCACCAGCTCCCACAAGCAGATTGATGACCAGCCAGTCTCAGAGCAACATCCACCTTGGAAAGACTACCCCCCAGTTTTATTATTGAGCATAACATTATATGACATGGAATAGCCCTTTGGTCAGTTCAGTTGAGCTATCCCAGCTGTGTCCCCTTCCATCCTTTTGCCCACTCCTAGCCTAATTACTTTGGGGCCGGGGGGGGGGGGTGCGTGCAGAGTGAGAAATAAAGAAAGCCTGTTAGCAATAGCTAAAACATTGGTGTGTTATCAACACTATTTTAGTCACAAATCTAAAACACGGCACCATATGGTCTGCTATGAAGAAATTAACTCCAGTCCAGCCAGACCTAGTAAGATACTATTCTTTCTATGCTGTTTTAATTTAAACCTTTGTCACGGTTTAAAGCTGGGCCAGCTATCAACCTGGTGGCAGATGCTCTCTGTTAACCCTCTCCCCCCTCACCCTAAGGGAAAGGGAAAAGGAAAAGGGAGAGAGACTTACGGGTTGGAAAGTTAAAACAGTTTTAATAAACCATAGTAATGAAAAAAAGTATAATAAGAATAATAGAAATAATCAAATATATACAAAACCAAGATTGAGAGCTTGGAAATCCTCCTCAGGCAGAGTTGCTCCCCCCAGCACAGACAGAGGGGAAAAATGCAGTAGCCCCCCTACCATCACACCTGCAGGCTTTTAACTGGAGAATTGGCAAAGCTGGTACCAATCAGTGGGAGACAGGAGGGCCCCTCCCTCCTGGGCCCCACCTCCAGGAGGCAGTGGGTTAGTGATAAATAGGAAAGTGAGAATGACTTGTATGGGATGGAATACCTCTTTGGTCAATTCTGGGTCACCTGCCCTGTCTGCTCCTCCCTGCAGGTGCGACCCCCTTTCAGCTCTTCACTCATAAGCAGTGAGGAATTTAGCAGTGACCTTGGTTTCTCTAAGACTAATTGGCCTGGTTTGGGCCAAACCAGGACATTCCACCCCTTATTCCATACCATTCACATCATACTCAGATCACCACTACCTTTTCATTTTCAAATATATATACACATATCACTAGTTTATGATTCATCTTTATGCAAAAAGTTCATCAAGTTCATTTAGTTCAGGATTGTGGGTTTCCATCTGGCTAGCAGTCTCTCAGGGCAGGAGAAATGGTATGAGTTTTGTCATGGTTCATGCCCACGGGTTGCAGGTTCAAAATGTCAGTCTCGAGGAGGTTACTAGACGCCACTTGCAGCTAGCTCCGGTCTCATCACCACTGTCTTAACCTGAAAGATACTTATGCAGCAACAACATGCAGTTCAGACTTAAGTAGTCTCACCCAGAATCAGATCACCTTCAGGGACACATCGGACTTCACCATCTTGCAACATCACCCACCAAGTACATCCAGGTCCCTGAGCAAAAGCAATCCCACGAATGGGTTTACCTTTGCCCGTTGCAGGAAGAATCCAGACAGTTTTTACCAACAGATTCCTTTCATGCACCACAGGGACTTTATCTCCTTCTACTGTATGTAGAAGGTCTGATTGAGCAGGGCCAGCTCGATTGATAGATCCCCTGGTGTTAACTAACCAGGTAGCTTGTGCCAGATGTTTATCCCAGTTTTTAAAGGTTCCACCCCCCATTGCTTTCAGGGTAGTTTTTAACAGCCCATTATACCGTTCAATTTTCCCAGAGGCTGGTGCATGATAGGGGATGTGATATACCCATTCGATGCCGTGCTCTTTGGCCCAGTTGTCTATGAGACTGTTTTTGAAATGAGTCCCATTGTCCAACTCAATTCTCTCTGGCATGCCGTGTCGCCACAAGATTTGCTTTTCAAGGCCCAGAATAGTGTTCCGGGCAGTGGCATGGGGCACAGCGTATGTTTCCAACCATCCGGTGGTCGCCTCCACCATGGTAAGCACATAGCGTTTACCCTGGCGGGTTTGAGGGAGTGTGATGTAGTCAATTTGCCAGGCCTCCCCATATTTATATTTCAACCACCGCCCCCCATACCACAAAGGTTTTAACCGTTTGGCTTGCTTAATTGCAGCGCATGTTTCACAATCATGGATAACCTGTGCAATAGAGTCCATAGTTAAGTCCACCCCTCGGTCACGAGCCCATCTGTATGTTGCATCTCTCCCTTGATGACCTGAAGTGTCATGAGCCCACCGAGCTAAAAATAGTTCACCTTTATGTTTCCAGTCCAAATCTATTTGGAACACTTTAGCAGCTTGATCCGCTTGTTGGTTGTTTCGATGTTCCTCAGTTGCCCGACTTTTAGGTACATGAGCATCTACATGACGTACCTTCACGACTAATTTCTCTAGCCGAGCAGCAATATCTTGCCACAATTCAGCAGCCCAAATAGGTTTCCCTTTGCGCTGCCAGTTGCTTCGCTTCCACTGCTTTAACCACCCCCACAAGGCATTTGCTACCATCCATGAGTCAGTATAAAGATACAGCCTTGGCCACTTTTCTCGTTCAGCAATGTCTAAAGCCAGCTGGATGGCTTTTACCTCTGCGAATTGACTTGATTCACCTTGTCCTTCTGTGGCTTCTGTGACTCGTTGTATAGGACTCCACACAGCAGCTTTCCACTTCTGATGCTTTCCTACAAGACGGCAGGATCCATCGGTGAACAGGGCATACTGCTTCTCATCCTCTGGTAGTTCATTATATGGTGGGGCTTCTTCAGCACGTGTCACCTCCTTTTCTGGTGGCATTCCGAAGTCTTTGCCTTCTGGCCAGTCCATGATCACTTCTAAGATTCCTGGGCGATTAGGGTTTCCTATTTGAGCCCTCTGTGTAATTAATGCAATCCATTTACTCCATGTAGCATCAGTTGCATGATGGGTAGTGGGAACCTTACCCTTGAACATCCAGCCTAGTACTGGTAATCGAGGTGCCAGAAGTTGTGCTTCAGTACCAATTACCTCTGAAGCAGCTCTAACTCCTTCATATGCTGCCAGTATCTCTTTTTCAGTTGGAGTGTAATTGGCCTCGGAGCCCTTGTATCCTCGACTCCAAAATCCTAGGGGTCGACCTCGAGTCTCCCCTGGTACTTTCTGCCAGAGGCTCCAGGTAGGACCATTGTCCCCAGCTGAGGTGTAGAGCACATTTTTAACATCTTGTCCCGTACGGACTGGTCCAAGGGCTACTGCATGCACAATCTCTTGTTTAATCTGTTCAAAAGCCTGTCGTTGTTCAGGGCCCCACTGAAAATCATTCTTCTTTCTGGTCACTTGATAAAGAGGGCGTACAATCTGGCTGTAATCTGGAATATGCGTTCTCCAGAAACCCACAACGCCTAAGAAGGCTTGTGTTTCCTTTTTATTAGTTGGTGGGGACATAGCTGTTATTTTGTTGATCACCTCTATCGGGATCTGGCAACACCCATCTTGCCATTTAATCCCTAAAAACTGGATCTCCCGGGCAGGTCCCTTGACCTTGCCTCTTTTTATGGCAAAACCAGCTTTCAGAAGAATTTGGATTATTTTCTCCCCTTTGTCAAAAACTTCTGCTGCTGTATCACCCCACACAATGATGTCATCAATGTATTGCAAATGTTCTGGAGCTCCACCCTTTTCTAGTGCAGTCTGGATCAGTCCATGGCAAATAGTAGGACTCTGTTTCCACCCCTGGGGCAGTCGATTCCAGGTATACTGGATACCTCTCCAGGTAAAAGCAAACTGCGGCCTGCACTTTGGTGCCAAAGGAATAGAGAAAAATGCATTAGCAATGTCTATGGTGGCATACCACTTGGCTGCCTTTGACTCCAGTTCGTATTGAAGTTCTAGCATGTCTGGCACGGCAGCACTCAGCGGTGGCGTAACTTCATTTAGGCCACGATAGTCCACAGTTAATCTCCATTCTCCATCAGACTTTCGCACTGGCCATATAGGACTATTAAAGGGTGAGCGAGTCTTGCCAATCACTCCTTGATTTTCTAATTGTCTAATCAGTTTATGAATGGGGATCAGGGAGTCTCGATTGGTGCGATATTGTCATCGGTGCACTGTCGTTGTAGCAATTGGCACCTGTTGTTCTTCAACCTTCAGCAACCCCACAACAGAAGGATCCTCTGAGAGGCCAGGCAAGGTAAACAGCTGTTTAATGTCCTCAGTCTCTACAGCTGCTATACCAAAGGCCCATTGATACCCTTTTGGGTCCTTAAAATACCCTCTCTTGAGGTAGTCTATGCCAAGGATGCACGGAGCATCTGGACCAGTCACAATGGGGTGCTTTTTCCATTCATTTTTAGTTAGGCTCACTTCGGCCTCCAATACAGATAACACTTGAGATCCTCCTGTTACTCCTGAAATACCGATAGGTTCTGCCCCTTTATGATCCGATGGCATGAGGGTGCACTGTGCACCAGTGTCTACCAGGGCTCGATACCTTTGTGGTTTTGATGTGCCAGGCCATCGAATCCACACAGTCCAATAAACTTGGTTGTCCCTCTCCTCCACCTGGCTGGAGGCAGGGCCCCCCTAATTAAGAAATGGATTCATGCTGCTCACAGGGACTGGACCTTCATTTCTCCTATTCACACTTGGGAAAAAGGGATTTGAGGCCCATCTCCCCTGACTGGGGTCCTACTCACTGGTAACTGGAGCAGCCATCCTTCTAGAAAAATTCTCTCTGGTATTTCTGTTAGCTTGCAACTCACGTACTCGTGCCTGTAGGGTACTGGTAGGTTGTCCATGCCATCTGCTCACGTCCTCCCCATAACCACGCAAGGCAAACCACAGGATACCTCGTGATGTGTTCCGTTTCCTTTGAGCTGGTGCTGTAGGAGAGCGTTTTCTCCTAACAGCTGCAACGCGCGCCTGTGTAGGTAGAGAGTCAAGTTTATTCTCTATCCTGGACAGTTTGTCTGACAGTTGTTTAAATGAGTCCTTGTTTTCCTTAGTCAGTTTTTCCACAGCCGAGATGCGTGCCTGCAGTGGGGAAGAAATACTATCTTCATACTGTCGCATACAGTTAGCCATTTCGCCCACAGTAGAATGTGCCATAGCGTCTTCTCCCCAGACTAATATTGACAATGTATGGGTATATGTCGGTGGAGCATTCTTCACAACCTTCCGGAACATGGATCGGTTGCATTCCACTTCATCAGGATTTACAGGATCTACAATTTCCTGTGGGTGTCTATAAATGATCTCTCGCACAGCCAGTTCTCTAAGGTAGTTAATACCTTTTTCTATAGTGGTCCATTTGCTTAGGTGGCTCATAACATCATCTTTATAGGGATACCTGCTCTTTACAGCTGACAAGAGTCGCCTCCAGAGACTGATAGTGTTTGACTTTCTTGCGAGCACCTTATCAATACCACCGTCTCTGGACAGGGATCCCAACTGTCTGGCTTCTCTGCCATCTAATTGCATGCTATCTGCCCCATTATCCCGGCATCAGAGCAACCAGGTAATAATAGGTTCACCGTCATAACGGCTGAAGTCTTTCCTTATATTTCTCAGGTCCTTCAGGGATAAGGAGTGGTAGGTTATCTCTACGTCCGAGGCCTCCTCCTGTGATAGTTCTGCTTTAGAAGGACCTTTCTTCTGTGATGGGTCTGCTTTAAAAGGACGATCAAGGGAACCCCCATCTGTGTCAGGCCCTGACTCTGCCTGAGAAGGGCCCTCACCTGGGTCATATGATGGCTCTGCCTTAGAAGGCTCTGAGTCATCATCCTTCTCTTCACCAGCTGATTTCTTTTGGTATTTCTTCCTGGTTACAGGAGCAATTGGTACAGATTCGATAGATGCTGGGGTCTGAGTAGATGCAGTGGCTGTCATGGGAGTGCTGAGACTTGTTAGAATCTGAGTAGCTGCAGTGGCCATCTTGGGGGGTGTAGCAGCTGTGGTGCAGGCTGCCGAGGTTTCAGTGGGTTTAGTGGCTGTAGCAGCAGCACACGCTGTAGGATCTGAGGTGGCTGCATAACACCTACAACTGTCCCTGCACCGATATTTAATCTTATCCCACATCAGAAACACATTCAGGACAACCAAAAATAAAAACATGCCACCTAGACAGCACCATCCTAATTTCGCAAAATCTAGTGGAATCAGCTTGGCAGAAAAGGAGAAGGTACTATTTCCCAAAGTAAAACTGGAAGTGTAATCATTAACAGAATCAGCTAAAGGACGCCTGGAGCGTGCAGATGAAGTTGCTGCTACTGATTCGCGATTAAAGCTGCCCATCATTGTGTCATAGAGATAAGAGATCAGAATAGGAACTGCCCAGTTTATCACAGCATAAATCAGTATCAAACCCCATACCAAAACAATACATTTCGACCAGCGCCCACTGCTAAACTGAATGTAAACATTCATAAGAAGCAAGCAATAACACAGTGCCCACGGCAGGTAAGGCATCATTGCAATACTCAGCTGTGAAAGAAACTCTATAAAAAGACGAGATAACACAGCATTCAAAAATGACATCACCATTTTCACTATCTGTTTTACTTTCCAACCCCTCTTAAATCTCAAAGGAAGAAATCTGATACTTTCTCAGCTGAGCTCTCCAGGTCTCCTCCCACCAGAGCCAGGATTCAACTTATCAGAGCAACCTGTTGGAGCTTCTCTCGAGTCCCACTTTGGGTGCCAATAAATCTGTCATGGTTTAAAGCTGGGCTGGCTATCAACCTGGTGGCAGATGCTCTCTGTTAACCCTCTCCCCCCCCACCCTAAGGGAAAGGGAAAAGGAAAAGGGAGAGAGACTTATGGGTTGGAAAGTTAAAACAGTTTTAATAAACCATAGTAATGAAAAAGAGTATAATAAGAATAATAGAAATAATCAAATATATACAAAACCAAGATTGAGAGCTTGGAAATCCTCCTCAGGCAGAGTTGCTCCCCCCAGCACAGACAGAGGGGAAAATGCAGTAGCCCCCCTGCCATCACACCTGCAGGCTTTTAACTGGAGAATTGGCAAAGCTGGTACCAATCAGTGGAAGACAGGAGGGCCCCTCCCTCCTGGGCCCCACCTCCAGGAGGCAGTAGGTTAGTGATAAATAGGAAAGTGAGAATGACTTGTATGGGATGGAATACCTTGTTGGTCAATCTTGGGTCACCTGCCCTGTCTGCTCCTCCCTGCAGGTGCAACCCCCCTTCGGCTCTTCACTCATAAGCAGTGAGGAATTTAGCAGTGACCTTGGTTTCTTTAAGACTAATTGGCCTGGTTTGGGCCAAACCAGGACAACCTTATTCCTTCTATTGATGAATAAACTACAAAAAAAGGAACATCCATCAGATTACTAACTGAAAAAAAATCTATGTGGCTTTGCCATAAATTTCTTGTGTCGCCTGGATAAATCACATAAGTTTTCTGTGACTTTCTTTTCCATAGACAAAATAGGGATAGCAATATTTCCGTTCTTTAATCCACCATTTTCCTTGTTCATGTCTAACATGGACATGTTTAACTTTATTACTGTGCTTAATTTCCCTGATTTTCATGGTGTCAGAGACTGAAGCTGTATGAGTTTTTTTGTCCCTTGGCAGTACTTGTGTAATAGGATCCTGATCTCAGTTGAGACCTTTGAAATCTATTATAATACCAGTAAATAACACCATATTAGCAGCAATAATTATATAGTGCATAAAACATATATGGTACATGAAATAATAGCTATAGCAAAATTGCCTTTTCTTCCTGCACAAGACAATATGCAGTGATTCAGTTCAAAACTTGTTTTATAAGTAGGTCATGATATAAGTGGATTTTAAGAATTTATTGTACTTATTTTAGAAGAGCAAATCTTTTATTGATTCTGACTATGTCACAGTACTATCTAAAGCAGCAGACATCATGGAAAAATATGACTTTCTAAGAACATGAAGATTAACAGTTTGTTTAAAGGAAGCAAACAGTTTAGGAGTAATGTGGAGAAGAAAAAAATAATAGAAGTTCCCCTGAAACTATGCAAAAAAAGACCTTTACTTTTACATGGAAGAAAAGAAAAAATTTAGTGCACATTAATTTAACAGTTAGGATAGACATGTATACATATGTTGTCACTGTCTTGCAGATATTATTGATATTTATTACTGACATTATTATTGATATTTTAAATAGAACTCATTGAGAAAACTCATTGTCATCATTGTAGTACTAGTGTCTTTCACAGCAACAGCAGCAACATGGTAAAACACTCAGGCTGCAACAACTCTATCTTATCATCTATGGCTGTGCAGATATAGTTTATCTTCCAACATAATTAGTTAAACTCAGTAATCCTATTATTGTAATGAAGCAGGATGCATGAATTCTCCAAAACAAACAAAAAAAAAAAGTAAAAATTAAATACATTTTGAGATACCAAAATAGCCTTTATGCAGAATCTGGGATTTCTGCATAGATTTTTGTTATTAAATATGTAAGTGAATAAACATTACATGATTTGTAGCTATTCTACCCTGAAGGATATTTTATGGATTTCTATGTCATGGTTCTGCTCAATATAAGTACCAGGCAATTGCAATTAAGAGAGTCTGTGAGAATATACAGGTAGAAACATTTTCAAGATGACAGCATGTACTTGTCTTGTATCTGCAGCTCATCCTGCACAGGCGGTGTGATCAAGCATCTCATTAAGAGCTTGTTAGAGACTGTGGCATGGTTGAGAGCAAACTGATTAAAGCTCAGTCTGGATATTAATAAGAAGATGATGAGACTGGGGGAAGCAACCAGAGGATATGGAAAAGATATGGGCCTTTTTATTGAGGATGTGTATCCATCAGTTGTGTCTGTAGTTGACTTCCTAATTAGAGGTCATCTTATTAGATTTTCTGCTGCATTTAAATAATCATTAAGATCTAGGTGGAAATGTATTGATTTTTAAACCTGGATCAGGTTAAAATATTCCAGTGAACTCTACCACTTGGAACTAGAAACTGATGCAGAATTAAACTGCCCATTTGTAAACCACAGCATCTTACTATGAACATTTGCTCCAAAGTTTTCATGTTCATTTTCTGCTAGTTCTGAATAAAGAGAATACACAGCATAGTGAGCTGATAGTACAGAACTCTAAAGCTTAAATAGCATGGGATCTGACATCTTTAGAGGTAACATAATGGTTAATTGTAATTAGTCTTCAGTTTTAACCAGGTTACAAAACAAGACATAAGGAGACGGGGAGGTACTCTAGGCAAATGATCTGTGAATAAATCACCTGCAGATTCCATACCTAATTTTCCCACTTATAAAATGGGAATAATGTTACTTATAGTGGCACTCCTTAAAAAACTTCAAAATCTTTAATGGAAGGTATTATGAATTTGCTCATTTTGCTTTTATTATAAATAAAGGGGTTCTCATAACAGTATTTCATATAGAACTACTTGATTATATAATTCACTGAGCGCTCCTGTCTCTCCTTCATCTGAACTAGGTGGGGAATGGGGAATACAGACTCTTGAGAAGGTTTTCTGTTTGACTGGGTAAAGACTGTGGCACTCTTGAGAGTATATTGATGAAAGACCAGATTGGTTATCAGTTCTGTGATGATGAGGCTAGGACAGGGCAAGCAATGTGAGAATATATTGGGATATGTTTAATAAAAGTTCTGGTACTGTCTTTGTTTAGCCCGCACCTGGGGCTAAACAATAGCAGTTTTTCTCTCACCCAATGTCCCTTCCCCAAATGAGGAAGGGAATTGTGAAAAAGAGAGGGAGACTCGTGGGATGAAGTTAACCAGATGTAAAGAAATTAAGAAAATCAATATAAATGACAACACAAAACAGACAAAAATATACTCATCCACAAATCACTGGCAAGTTACTCCAGGAATCACAACAACAAACAGGTAGGAGAGGCAAGGAGAGCAGAAGAAGAAGATAAGAGAAAGAAAAGAAGAAAAAAAACCAAAACAAACAAACAAAAAAAAAAAACACACACACACCCCCCACACCTCTTCCTAGCAAACCCTCTCTTTCATAGTGAGCTTGATGTCAATGATATAGAATACACCTGTGGGCCAGCCAGGGTCAGCTGCCCTGGATTTAACTGCTGAGGGCCTTGATCACCATGGCTGGTCACAAACTGAAACCAAACCTCAGGGAAACCAGGACAGGTACATTTAATAATTGGCTGCTTTTAGTTCTGGAACTGTTATGTTTCCAAATCCTTCCTTGTCCAAGCCCTAGTAATACATGTGGCTACACAGTGAATAGTACTAAGGGATAAATCTAGCTGAAAAGGTATCTTTTTTCCTAGGTGAGTTCTCAGTTTCATCAGTTCCTTGTTTTGGCTCCCCATGTAGCTGCAGGAATGCAAGCACCTATAGAAAGAAAAGATTAGAGGCAAATGATTCTATGAACTTGTGAGTCTAAAAGAACTGTAGAACTGTACTCTTAGTGACATTCACTAGTAATCTATTGTTTTCCACATAAAATATTTGAGCCAGAAGGAAACATTTTGATCTGATTTTTGACAGAATTTTAAAAAAATATCTAATTTGCATATGTTAATGACATGTTTTTAAAGCAACTAATCAAAACAAAAGCACAGGGGTAAAATGTCCATGAAAATATTAGAAACATTAAACTCCCCATTTAAAAAAAATTATACAGTTTCATATCAAACTAATTACCCTAGAAAGGAAGAAGGAAATTTCCCTGGATCAGTAGTACAAAAAATGCTGATTGTTGAGTTTATATATTTTCTCTTCCATCCCTGAAAGCAAATATCTCAGTCTTTAAGTAACTGGCCTTTAAAGAATAAATTAAATTGAAATTTCTGATTACTTTTTTATAGCTTATATTTATTTTATACTCCATTGTTATTGTACTCCTGAAAGTCTTTCCTTATGCTCTAGGTGAACCTGCTTTAGCAGGGGGTTGGAATAGATGATCTCCAGAGGTCCCTTCCAACCCTAACCATTCTGTGATTCTATGCTGACTACACACATTTTTCTTGCATATTTTTTGGAACAGAAACTAGTGCATGGTATTAGATGTTTTAAAGTACTTTGCAGTTCTGAAAATGAATATAACAGGCAGTCAATTTAGGAAAAGGTAATTCAGCAGCCCCATCTTTTAATTCTTGAACATTTCCTCGTGACAGGTAGGAAGACTTATACTAGATGGATGGGATTGGTTTATTTAACTAGATAGCATGGAAGTGTTCACCTGGGTGTGAGTGGAGATTGCTCTGATATGATTACAAAGCTCAAGAAAGGAGCACTTTTTTAAAAAAAAAAAAAATCTTCTGAATGAAGAAGGAATACTTTGTTGTATTATATAATCTTTATATAATTATTATATATTTTTATATAATTATATATAATATAATCTTCTCACTTTTTTTTTCTTTTAAGGTTCTGTGTTCTGGCCATCTGGTTCCCTCTCACTTCCTTTGGCTCTGTTATTGTTGAAAGACTGTTCAAAAGACCAATATTATTTAGCACATTATTGAATTTCAAAGACATTCATGCTCAAGTTTTTCACTCTTCTGATAAGCTCCGTTGCAAAGAAAAGAGGCTAGAAATTATTGCATGTGAATTTATCGGTGTTTATTTACCATGAGCGGAATTTTCAGAATTTCACAATGTGAGCACCCGAGTCTCCTTTCAAAAAATGATCTGACACTTAAACCAGATTGCCAAAGATATGCATATCCAAAAGAATATTTGAACTCCTAACACCTGTTTAGTGCCTCAACTTCTTATCAATTTCCTTAACTAGGTAACAGGATCTTAAATACTCTGTTGGTTCTGTACCTAGATATCTAATGTTACCAACCAGCCTGACCTTGAATGTTTCCAGGGATGGGGCATCTACCACCTCTCTGGGCAACCTGTTCCAGTGTTTCACCACCCTCAGCATGAAAAATTTCTTCCTTATATCTAGTCTGAATCTACCCTCTTTTAGTTTAAAACCATTACCCCTTGTCCTATTGCAACAGGCCCTGACAAAAAGCTTGTCCCCATCTTTCTTATAGGCCCCCTTCAAGTACTGAAAGGCTGCAATAAAGTCTCCTCAGAGCCTTCTCTTCTCCAGGCTGAACAGCCCCAACTCTCTCAGCCTTTCCTCATAGGAGAGGTGTTCCATCCCTCTGATCATTTTTGTGGCCCTCCTCTGGACTCGCTCCAACAGGTCCATGTCTTGTGCTGAGGACTCCAGAGCTGGATGCAGAACTCCAGGTGGGGTCTCACCAGAGCAGAGGGGCAGAATCACCTCCCTCGACCTGCTGGCCACGCTGCTTTTGATGCAGCCCAGGATACGGTTGGCCTTCTGGGCTGCGAGTGCCCATTGTCAGCTCATGTCTAGCTTTTCATCCACCAGTATATCCCCAAGTCCTTCTCCTCAGGGCTGCTCTCAATCCCTTTGTCCTCCAGCCTGTATTGATACATGGGATTGCCCCGACCCAGGTGCAGGACCTTGCACTTGGCCTTGTTGAACCTCATGAGGTTCCCATGGGCCCACTCCTCAAGCTTGTCCAGGTCCCTCTGGATGGCATCCCATCCCTCAGGCATGTCAACTGCACCACTCAGCTTGGTGTCGTTTGCAAACTTGCTGAGGGTGCACTCAATCCCCCGTCTATGTCATTGATGAAGATATTAAACAGTACTGGTCCCAATATGGACCCCTGAGGGATACCACTCATTACTGATCTCCATCTGGACATTGAGCCATTGACCACTACTCTGGATGCAACCATCCAGCCAATTCCTCGTCCACTGAACAGTCCACCCATCAAAACCATCTCTCTCCAATTTAGAGAGAAGGATGTTGTGGGAGATCATGTCAAAGGCCTTACAGAAATTCAGACAGATGACATCCGTAGCTCTTCCCTTGTCCAGTGATGTAGTCACTCCATCGTAGAAGGCCACTAGGTCGGTCAGGCAGGACTTGCCCTTAAATATAAATATAAACTGAGCACACCCAACACTGAGGACTTACATATAGCACACAGCACCAAAATGTGATTTGCAACTCACCTTCAGTGGTTTGGTTCCATCCTCAGCCTGCTAAAATCACCTTAAGTTTGTGGTAGAGTTTGATGGTGAAGATATGCTTGTGAGGGATATGTGCATCTGGAATCTCCCTCAGGCAGAACAGGCACCCAACACTCCCATAACCTGTCTAGGAAGCTACTGTTTAAAAGCAGGGCAGCACTGTCATTCTGCTTCAAAGGAGCAATTTCTAAACAAGTTTTGGAAACAGGTTTTAGAAGTGGGTTTGATCTCTTCCTTGGAAAGAAAAGGAAGCACCATCTTCTAACACTGCATAAGATGTTGTTTTGCACCAGGAGGTGCTGGTCCATTATGATCCCAGCAAGAAAGGCACTTAAACTCTGTAAGGTATAATTTTAAATGCTATTTATTAGAGCTAACACTATAAGGAGAGAATAGAATAGATAATCTTACATCCCTTTAGAAGATGGGAACTCCAGGCGGTATAGCATCAAACTAGCCTCTGATCCACGTGCAGCAAGCTGGGCAGACCCTGTCCATAGAAGAGATTCCCCCATTTCAGTCATTCCAGCTATTACAGGATTATCTTATAAGAAAACAACTGTACTCATCATTCTTATTGTCAAGCAGAAAGGATGTTCTCATGAGAGCTTCTTGCTGCACTTTTAGATAAAGGCAAGGCCACACAGGTGGCATAATTGCTGGTACCGAGTGGGAGCTCTCTGCAGGCTTCTCTGTTTCAATGAACCGGCTGAGTTTATGCTACAGCCAAGAGATTTGTGCATCAGCACAAGCCTGAAGACCATGCTGTATGTGCAGCACAATACAACACTGGCCTGGGCCTACTCAGGTTAACTGCTATGTGGATCACTAACTCCTCGATGTACAATGCTCTTCAAGTCAGGAGTCTGAAACAAAGAAAGTGACTCAACAGCACAGCATACTGTTAAGCAGGTATTCTTCATTAGCGGCACCGGGGTAGCATTGGGGATTCTCCTCCATAAATGCTCCCAATGAGTGGATACAATCATATTCATTATATTTTCAAGAAATCATTATCTTAAGCCCTCCTACTCCTAGAACTAATTGCATATTCATTAACTGAGTTATTTCACAGTTTCACGTTGCCATCTGATGTCCATTTTTATGTATCGCAGTCACTCTGGGGGTTTCTGGTGGTCGTTTTACTTCATCCAGTACTCTTCATAAGGTGATCGCTTTGTGAACTCTGTTCTGGCAGGCTCTGGGGCATGCATAGTGTGTAAATGCTTATGTCAGCTTAAAAATTTGGCAAGAGTGCTAATTCTATAAGTGATTGTTACCCACTTCTATCTATCAACTTGGTTATTCTACATCCTGGACATCTGTTAGTTTTAAGTTAAACATCCTGTTTTGTATACAATGATTACACAAGAGGTTATAAGGTCTTGGGAACTATACTAACTGTTAGTTATCTATTATAATTTATCTTATACAGAGATCTTTACTGCACTTTAGACCAAGGTTCACAAGATTCAGCAGTATTTGACATATATGGTCTGAATCTCTTGTTTCAATCCCTATAGATGTCTAAGTACCTAGCATTTTCTGAACTCTGTTTAAGGACTGTATTGTTCTGGACATACTATTACATTTAATTTCATAATTTACTTTTTAAACAGGCTATATAAAGGGTTTGTTTTGTTGTGGGGGGTTGGACAAATATAAGAGACTCTATGGGTACAGTCTGTCCAGACATCCATGTTTATTAACTAACGCACCTTGTGTACACACACACTAGATACATACATATTTACTGCTTTTGAAGGGTTTTAGTTGTCTTCTGAAAAGCGGACTAAAATGAGGCCCTAAGACGTCTCATTGTTTTAAAGGATAATTCATAGTTCCAGTGAGTTACAATTAATATATTCTGAAAATGAACTACAAAAAGATGAAAAATATTACAGATTTGTACTTTATGTTGAATATTTCAACTAACTAGATATGGAAGGTATTGCACATGGAAATGAATTTTAATTTCCAGATTTTAAAAAAATCCCTCATTTGTAAAATTGAGATGATATTGTTTGTTCATTGAGGATAACCAAAATAATTATCACTGTATTATCACTGATTACAGGATCAGATGCTGTTATCCTTTGTCAAATGCAGTTCCCATTTATTCAGTAGTTTTTTTTCAATTAAGGGCCACAGAATTTTGTACCTCAACCGTAACTGCCCTCCTGGTGCTTCATAATGAGAATTATATTATCTTAATGCTTCTCTTCCAAACCTCAAGGAGTTCCAAATGGGCTTTCAGAAAGAAAGAGAACCTCTCTTAATGAGTGAACTAGGATCCATCTCCATGTTTTATGTACATATCTTATTCACTTAGATCCATGATAATAATTTTAACAAAATACTTAATTAAAACTATTATTGCTTTGCAATTCACCTTTAAAGACTAAGTTGAGCCTTTTTCGTATGGCATACTGTCACAGTTTAACCCCAGTAGGCAGCTAAACACACAGCCGCTCACTCACTCCCCCCACAACGGGATGGGGTAAATTGCAAAAACTCATGGGTTGAGATAAAGACAGTATAATGGGGAAAGCAAAAGCTGTGTGAAGAAGCAAAGCAAAATAAGAAATTCATTCACTGCTTCCCATCGGTAGACAGGTTTTTAGCCATCTCCAGGAAAGTAGGGCTCCATCATGCATAAGGGTTCCTTGGGAAGACAAATGCCATAACTCTGAATGTTCCCCCTACTTCTTCCCCACAGCTTTTATTGCTGAGCGTGACATCATATGGTATGCAATATTCCTTGGGTCAGTTGGGTTCAACTGTCCTGGCTGTTTCCCCTCCCAACTTCTTGTGCAGCCTATTTGCTGGCAGGGCAATTTGAGAAGCAGAAAAGGCCTTGGTGCTGTGGAAGCACTGCTCAGCAATAGCTAGAACATCCATGTGTTATCAACACTGTTTTCATCACAAATCCAAAACATAGCCCCATAGTAGCTACTATGAAGAAAATTAACTCTATCCCAGACAAAACCAGCACAGCAGCATATGAAGGGGTTTGAGCTGGTTCAGAAGTAGTTGGTACTGAAGAACAACTGGTACCCTTTTGGGTCCTTGAAATATCCTTTATAATCTGATGATATTAGGGTACACTCTGCACCAGTGTCCACCACAGCTTTATACTCATGTGGGTCTCATGTGTCAGGACATAGAACCTACACAATCCAGTAGAACTGGTTGTCCCTTTCCTCCACCTGGCTGGAGGCAAGGCCCCTCTATTCCTGGTCAGAGTATTCATTACTTGACTTTTTGTAACTGCAAACCAGAAGTCCCTTCATCAGGATCAGAAGTAAGATCAACCCTTCTACTCTGCCCAACAGAAACTGGAGCAGTAGTTTTCCTGGATGGATGCCTTTTGTGTGTTGTTTTTCCTTGCAGCGCCTGTGTTACGACCTGGTCGCAACTAGTTCATAAATCCCTTGGAGTAAATTAAGGTGAAACGACACCAAATAACTGGTATGAAATTAAGAACAATTTATTAATACAGGGAAAGCGGCATGGTTGTAAGTGTCTTGGGTTTCTAAAGGCATTGTGAAAAGAGAGAAAAGGAAAAGGGAAAAGAGAAAGAGGATAGAGACTATGAGAGAGAGAGAAAGAGAGAGATCACCACCCTTGGATCCAGCGATGTAAGTTGTCTGTAGAGTCGGTAAGTTGCTTGCAGAGTTGCTCCTCTGGTAAATCGCTTGCAGGATCGGTCCTCAGGTGGCGGGCGGGAGCGCGGGCCAGCATCCCAAGTGAGAAGGTCTAAATACTTTAGGTCATTTGCATGCGAGATAGGAGAGGGTGGTAACATCCCTCTTGTCTCCCCCCCTCTGCTCGCTTCCCATGCTAATTGGGACGCCTGCGCTTTGTAGTCTTAGATTGTTCTCAAAATGAGTCGGTGGTCCCCCAAGGGGTGTCTGGTGGTCGTGATCCCCTAGTTGTGGTGTCCGCTGTATGACCCCGCTTCTGCACAAGCGTGGCTGAGGCCTTGCAAAGTTGTTGCACATGTAGGCTGGCCCCAAGGAAAAGATACCATCCCGCCTCCGCAGGACTTATCTCTTCCTCCAGCCAGAGTTGTAAATCACAACAATTAAGGCACAGCAGGGGTATTGTTCTGTTCCCAAGACCCTTATCTCTTGCCAGACTTGCAGGCCTCTGTAGTATGCATACCCTCCTCCAGCCAGAGTTGTCAAACAAGTTGTTTAAGGCATACAAACTCTGTCCGTCACAGCCTGTACCCATGCTCCTAGTCTCCAGGTAGGTTCACCAACCCACTTCCTCATGTCCTCCCCCTGCTCACACAGATAGAACCACAGGGTGGCACATGGTATGCACCACAAGTACCCTTTCCCTTGAGCAGAAAAAGGCTGACTCTTAATAGCTGAGATATTGGTTAGTATGAGTGAGGAAGATGACGTATCCTTTTTGAATTGCTGGAACTGTTGGGACAGTTTCTCCACATCCAAGATGCAGGTCCATAGGGAGGAAGCAAGATTCTCTTTGAATTTTTGGAGTTGGCTGGCCAATGCATCCACAGTTGATGCCTCCGTGTCTGTCCAGCTCAACATCACCATGGCGTTGGCATACAATGTAGATGTACTTCATACAAACTTTCACCACATAGACCAGACACACCAGATTTCATCTGGGTCTCTGAATGCCTGGTTGTTGTCCAGGTTGCTGTAGATACCTCCACCAGTCTAATTCCCTCAGATAGTGAATACCTCCCTCAATGGTGGTCCATTTGCTTTGGTAATTTGCAAGATTTTCCTTTAGGGGATACCTTTCCTTCACACTCAACAGGAGTCACCTCCAGAGACTGAGGACTACTGCCCCTTTTCCAATCCCTTTGTCAATGGCCTTATCCCTAGCAAGGGATCCCAGCTGCTGGGCTTCCTTACCCTCCAATTCCTGACTATTGGCCCCAATATCCCAGCATTGGAGCAACCAGCTGAGAATTTGTTCGCCTGGATGATGGCTGAAATCTTTTCGCATATCTTGCGGCTCACTTACTTAGTGATAGTGATCTGGTGGTTTCTGTCTCATTTATGATTTCAGTCTATTCCTCCTCCTGTTCTTGTGACTTCTCTGCTGCAGAACAGGCTGCCTCTTCCGATTCTCCCTCCTGCTTAGGAGAAGCTTCTTCCTTCCTTACTAAATGAGTTGACTATGTCCCAGCCAAAACCAGTACAAAGTTATACTGAGATCTTGCCAGTTCTTAAATTAAAACTGCTCCTAGCTTTCATTGCTGTTCATAACCAGAAATACAGCTACATCTGAACTCAAATGCTTTTAGAAAGAAAGAGAACATTCATCTGCTTACAAACACGTTTTGTAAAGATGTAAGATTCTGGATAGACTTGTTGGCTGTTCTATCCTTGAATGTGTGGATTGCTGTTAAGGATAGCTTTCTTGTTCCTTTAAATGTTAATTGGCCTAAATGTAAGCCATTCCTGCACTTTGGTAACTGACATGATAGCATAGGATCAACCTGCTCTTAATTTGCAAACCTTGGCAAAGGAGGAATCTGAGTAATTTAACAGATGTAAAACAAGATTTATGCTTGCAATGGACATCTATTTTAAATTGCTTTTTAAAACCCAAGCATTTTCTTTTGCAATTGTTATATGTTTCATAGTTGATGACAGGCCTATGTGGCTAACATGAGAAGCATTTGAAAGAAACTAATATTGGATAGTAGGTCTGAGACAAACCTAACAATTTCAGCCAAGAAGATACTTGACCTAAAAGTTACAATTGCTTAAATTGAAGATTTTTTATCATTTGTTTTCCTAATACTATCAGGGAGCTGTTGGCCTGTAAAGTAACATTTCTGATAAGATGTCTTCATTTACCTCGCACCCAGGACTAAAAAAATAACCAGTTGTTCTATCACCCAATGACCCCTCCCTGACCAAGAAAGGGAATTGGGAAAAGGAGGGAGACTCATGGGTTGAAATTTAAACAGATTGTTATAGGATACTGCTTGTCATCCTTTCTCTAGTTATTTATCACAATAAGAATCATACAGTTCAAGTTATTGGCTATTCTCACCCAAAATAAAATCTCCTTGAGGTACACATTTAACTTCCGCATCCTCCTGCATCATCCACCAGGTGCACCCAGGTCATTGAGCAAAAGCAATCCCATGAATGAGTTTGCCTTTGCTTGAGGCAGGAGTAATACAAATTGTTTTCCCAACATATTTCTTGCATGCATCACAGGGACTGTTGTGTGGGGTTCCCATGGGACAATGGTGGGAACGAGCTACTGAACAAGCTATGTCCAGGCATGTCCAGGGGGTGGTAATGGAGTGGTGATGAACTAGCCAATCATAATACAGAACAAGGGCCTTGGCTATGAGACCAACAAGATATGGGGGAAGTTGAAAAATAAGAAAGAATTCTGCACCTGCAAGATATAGCTTTTTAGCATAAGCCAATCAGAACTAATATAGAGGCGCGTGGACACTTACAGTATGATGATTGTGGCCACCCCCGCATCGGAAACAAACAGCACGCTCCATTCAGCTACATTGGAATCTTGCAATCGCTTGGCTAGGCCTACCTGTCGAGATCAAAACTGATAATGGCCCCTGTTTTATTGCTCATACCACACGTCAGTGGTGTCAGCGGTGGGGTATCACGCTCAAACACGGCATTCTGTATAATTCTACCGGGCAGGCCATTGTAGAGCGTGCTAATCAGACGCTAAAACACAGAATTAAGATTCTTGGGGAGGGGGAAGGATTCCCAGACGGCTCCGAAAAAAGCTGAGGAGCGGGGAGCGAGTAAAATAGATTCAGATCCATCAGAACCGGTAGTGCGCCCTGTGGGAATCTGGCCCTTCCTTTTTAGCATTGTCTTAGAAATCGTAAACCACGTGCTCGGGCGACATCTTATGGCGGCTGCCTGGAATGCCTGAGCCTGGCAACGTAAGATGGCGCAATAAGCTAGGCGCCCGCCCTCCACCCGCCTCCGGATGCGTGTCTCCGGTGACAGCCTGGCAAGGGGCCAATCCTACGGCGCAGGAACCGGACATGTCCTGCCTTCGGACCTGTGATTGGTGCGAACTGTTGACTGACGGCTCCCAGTCACATGACTCTGCCGGGAAAAACTCTATAAAAGAGGCTGGATCACTTCAACACGCGGGACCCTCACCGCCATCTTCCAAGTAGGAAGGGGGTATTTCCCGCGGGACGCCGCTGGATCTCAGGGTGGTGAATATTTTCTTTTTCTTTCTCTTTCAACTGTTTTCTCTGTTTCTTTCTTTCTTTTACCTCTCTCTCTCTCTTTTCCTTGAATATTGAGTTGCCTCAGTGTTGGACCTAATAAAGTCAGAGCCAAGTTTGTTGATACCGTGCCTCGGTTGTGCTTTGTCTGAACTCAAGGATCACGAATCTTTAATATTTCGGGTCAGGATTTTTTTTTGGGGGTGCTTTACCTACAGGCAGGTTAAGCATACCGGGTGTTCGCATTGAACCAGGCACGCCGCACGTGGGCTGCACTGGAATTATTTATAATTTTCGCGGGCCCTGCGCGCGGGCTGTCTGCATTGAACCAGGCACGCCGCACGTGGGCTGCACTGGAATTACTAATTAGGCGGGTCTCTCTCTCTTGGAAGAGGGATTGTCTGCATTTTATTTCTAGATTTGCTCCTTTTTGACTAATTAGGCGGGTCTCTCTCTCTCCCTCTCTCTCGGGAGGGGCGGACGGGGGGGGGGGGCTGTCTGCATTTTATTTCTAGATTTGCTTTGGAGGCGGACCTTAAATCCGGAACCCGACATTTATAAATTGGCGTAGTCGGCAGGATACTTGAGTTTTCGGAAGGTATCAATAACTTAGAGAGAATGGGTGCAATTCTGAGTGCATTTGATGTAACGCAAGAGCAGGAGTTGGAGGACTCGGCACAGACGCCGCAGGCAAAAGAGCTTTTGGTGCGGTTGTTGCAAGATCGGTTGGCAACTTTAGAGGAAAGAAACTGTGAATTGGAGGAAAGGGTTAAAACTCTGCAGGATGAAGTAGAGAATAAGCGGGAGAACATAAGGTGTTTGCAGGAGGCTTTTGTGGAGAACTTACGTACTTGTGACTGCAGAGGGCGACGGAGTCGTGCACAGGCAGCTGATGCAGCCCCGTCCCCTGGTGATGATCACAAAGGGGATGGTTTGTACCGCAAGGGGGAACCAGAGGAAGCGGGGACACGATGTGATTTACCGCAGGGTCCTACGCAACCCCTTCGACCACTGGTTAAGGTCGAATATGCTTATGAGGATAGTGAGGACCATAATCCTAAGATGGTTACTAAGGAGGTGCCGTACACAGCGACTGAATTGGCTAAGTTGAAAAGGGATTTTTCACGCAGTTCAAAGGAGTCTGAGAACGAGTATGTGTGGAGAGTGTCCTTAACTGGTGGTGATCAGATTCTGTTGAGTGAAAGAGAAGCTGAGGGATATTGGGGACCTGGAGTGTTTTTGACTACTGGTGATAATAGAGCCCCTTGGTCTCTCACTCAGCGAGCAGCTTATTGGGCTGGAGGTTTGAATCCCTTGGAGAGGGGAGATCCTCTTGCGCTTACAGGCTCGGTGGATCAGCTTGTGGAGAATGTGCACAAGGCGGCTTGTTTGCAAATGATGTATGATCAGGAATTGAAGCTTAGGCAGGAATCCCCAATGATGATACCGGTAGATCCTGAGAGGATGACTCCCCTGGTTAGAGGTTTGCCTGATTCATTGAAACCCTTAGGAATTCAATTGCAAGGTACTATCAGAAATACCCCTCAGAGTGCACGGGTGACAGCTGCTTTAACCAGAGCTGTAACCCCGGATCGCTATATCCCAGGACAAAAAGTGTGGACGTGGGGGGAAGTAGCTCAAGAATTGATTAACTATGGGTGGAAATATGGTCCAGTGAAATCAGGACCTAAAAATGTGAGGCGTATGGAGGCAAAGTGTCCTCTAGCGAGGCCCTCTCGCCCAAACCTGATAAATTTAAAGAGAGATAGTACATCTCGAAGGAGAGTGTTGTGGATAATAGAATTATTTGTGGTAAGCTTAGCACTACTAGTGGCTGAGCACACCATTCGTCAGCAACAAATCATTCTCAGAGGCCCCTTTAAGGAAATAGCAGGGACCCCTCCCCCTGACGGGGTGGCACAACGAGCTTCTGTACAGAAATGGCATGCACAAATTGAACATTATTGTAGCATCTTTAACGTATCAGAAGGCACACCTAAAAAATTAGCTATACAGGAGGAATTCTCTCCAGATCATGAGAATAACCTCCCACCTCCTGTCATACAAGTAGTGCTTCCATTTTCCAAGCAATTACCAAATACCGGGTTCACTGATGCCTCAGCCAAACGTGAGGCAAAAGTGTGGAAGTATCGAGCTGCTGCTTTACAAGCCCAGACTGATGAGAAAATCATAACAGAAGGTGAAGGTAGTGCACAAGTGGGTGAATTAATTGCTGTTTGGAGTGTTTTCCAACATGAGGCTCAATCTTCTTCTCCTGTCTACATCTACACTGACTCTCTCACTGTCTCCAAGGAGTGCACCGAGTGGCTTCCTTTCTGGGAGAAAAATGGGTGGGAAGTCAACCAGATACCGGTATGGCAAAAGGAAAAGTGGCAGGACATTTTAAGAATTGCCAAACGAGGGAATTTTGCCATAGCCTGGGTGGCCTCTCATCAGGGCGGTGATGGTCTGGCTGGTCGATGGAATGGTGGAGCAGGTGAATTGTCTCGTCCAGCTCCCTTACAAAATGAACCAGTAATAGAAAATTGGGAGAGATTATTGGAGTGGCTGCATATCAGACGAGGACATATGGGAGCCAAGGATCTTTACTGTAAGGCTCAGGCTCGGGGCTGGCCTGTCGCTGGGGAAAGCATAACCCAAGCCTTAAAAGAATGGTTTTGCTCACTCCCAAGACCCCAGCTTATTCCACCAGACAATGGTTAACCAAAACCTCACCCGGTCCTTTCACTAAGAGGACCGAGAAGTTTCTTTTTCTGTTCCTTTGCAGGTCGGAAGATAGAAGTTCAGAGAAGCAGAAGAAGAAAGCAACATTTAATGGAAGTTTTGATTGAATGTATAGTTTTAAATTGTATAGCCTTAATAATCTTTGCAATATGCCTTTATCACCATTGACAAATTGTTTTGGGCAGTTGTATGTTGTCTTGTCTATACTGTTCAAAGCCTACCCGGCGAGAACCTTGCTTCCGTGTTCTCAGGTTTAACATGGGGAAAATGAGTTCTTGTTGTTGGGAAAATTGGTTACTCAAGCTTTTAAGCTTATTAATTGCTGGGTGTGTGGCGGACCATTTGGTCTGAAAGTTGATTGTGGATCTCCATTTCTCTTGCTCATGAGTGGATTGTGAAAAGAATCACCCTCATCTTGGCCTATGCAACACCCTGCTCCTGGTCACTATTGTATTAGTTACAACCAAAAGGGAGGGTGGTACAATCAGTCCCTGGTGGGAGAAGATTTTCTGGTCCCCCACTGATTACACTCACTTTGGGGAAATATTAGGTACAAATTGTGTTTGGAAACAATGAGCAGGAGCATGGTAATGCAAATGGGGATGGAATTAAATTAATTGCATTAACTGTGGTGTGACAGGGAACCCCTTTGGCCTGGGAACCATCTGAGTCAAAGGACTACCGCCCTGCCAGATCATGGCCAAGTCCTTTGCAAATGGGATGCGAACCCTGAAAGGTCATTATTGGTTTTGTGGGCACCATGCATTCAAAATACTACCAAAAAATTGGGCTGGGGTATGGTATATTGGGATGATATGCTTCATACTTCTAAAAATTGGCAGCTAAGAACTGGGAATCAAATTATATGATCCCCAACGAATTATTGAGTATTATGGACCCGCAACCTGAAACACCAATGAACCAATCAGCGGTGCTCGAGAGCCAATCAAGATTGGCTGGTTCTCGATTACCTGCTAACAGAAGAAGGAGTTTGTGCCAAAGTTAAATGACTGTAATTGTTTCCTGAAAATTGATGATAATGGAAATGTGTTTACACTGTATAACTTTTTCTCATTTTGTTTACATGTTATAGTTGCACTATAACTTTATCAAAAGCTATTTATCATTATTGATGATATTGTTGTTGTTAGACTTCTGTAAAGAAGAAGAGGTGACTCATTCTGTTTATTAGAATGATACCAATCACAAGTCATTGGACTTATCTTTATTTCCTTGTATGCTTTACTCTTCCCTTGTCTTTCTTCAAAACCTATTATCTTTTTCTATCCTTACCTTTCTACATTTCCTTGTCTCTTCCCTTTTCCTTCTTTTAACCTGTTATCTTTTTCTGTCCTAACTTTTCTACACCCCCTGGAATCGAACTTTTCTACACCCCCTGGAATCGAACTACTGACTATATGTTGATGATTTCTGAGCCACGGGGTGGTGTGGGAATCTGTCCCCTTCCTTTTGAGCATTGTCTCAGAAATAGTAAACCACGTGCTCGGGCGACATCTTATGGCGGCTGCCTGGAATGCCTGAGCCTGGCAACGTAAGATGGCGCAATAAGCTAGGCGCCCGCCCTCCACCCGCCTCCGGATGCGTGTCTCCGGTGACAGCCTGGCAAGGGGCCAATCCTACGGCGCAGGAACCGGACATGTCCTGCCTTCGGACCTGTGATTGGTGCGAACTGTTGACTGACGGCTCCCAGTCACATGACTCTGCCGGAAAAACTCTATAAAAGAGGCTGGATCACTTCAACACGCGGGACCCTCACCGCCATCTTCCAAGTAGGAAGGGGGCATTTCCCGCGGGACGCCGCTGGATCTCAGGGTGGTGAATATTTTCTTTTTCTTTCTCTTTCAACTGTTTTCTCTGTTTCTTTCTTTCTTTTACCTCTCTCTCTCTCTTTTCCTTGAATATTGAGTTGCCTCAGTGTTGGACGTAATAAAGTCAGAGCCAAGTTTGTTGATACCGTGCCTCGGTTGTGCTTTGTCTGAACTCAAGGATCACGAATCTTTAATATTTCGGGTCAGGATTTTTTTTTGGGGGTGCTTTACCTACAGGCAGGTTAAGCATACCGGGTGTTCGCATTGAACCAGGCACGCCGCACGTGGGCTGCACTGGAATTATTTATAATTTTCGCGGGCCCTGCGCGCGGGCTGTCTGCATTGAACCAGGCACGCCGCACGTGGGCTGCACTGGAATTACTAATTAGGCGGGTCTCTCTCTCTTGGAAGAGGGATTGTCTGCATTTTATTTCTAGATTTGCTCCTTTTTGACTAATTAGGCGGGTCTCTCTCTCTCTCCCTCTCTCTCGGGGGGGGCGGACGGGGGGGGGGGGCTGTCTGCATTTTATTTCTAGATTTGCTTTGGAGGCGGACCTTAAATCCGGAACACGACACGCCCTAAAACACAAACTCGATTTGAACTAATTGATTCAGACACTGAACAGGAGACTTGGCAGAAACCCCCTCCGAAACCCCCTCCCTCTCATTGATCTCTCTACGGATGAGGCTGAGCAGGAGGACAAGAAGGAGGGTAAACATGCTTTGTACCCACCTTTACCCGATTCGCCATTTACGGAATGGACACGAACGGAATGGACCACCACGAAATGGACACGAACTTGACATGACAGAGCTTGGTAGACGACTGGAAGAATTAAAGACGGAATTGCAGCAGCATCGTTCAGCCAACGCCTCGGGACACGTGACTATGTCTCCCCCAAAACCCCCCTCTGTGTTCGGGACAAGTATTAGGGCCACCTCAACCTCCTTTACAACTCCCTACTCCACCTTTAGATCAGGGCGGGGGGGGAGGTTTGCGTCCATCTGGTAATGTGGGAGGTGAGGGAGAGGGTCAGCGTCCGCCCGTATATACAGGGGAAGGGGGGGAGGTGAGGGAGGAGTGAAATGGAAAGGGGTCATTCGAGATGCGTTATTAGAAGGAGTTGTGATTCCACGGGCATATCCGGTGATTGTGGGTGCGGGTCCTGAGGGAAGAAATATTTGGCAACTGTTAGATTGGAAAATTGTAAAAGAAGCATTACCACTATAGTTGGCGAGGGACAACACAGGTGAGGACTGCAGAGGGGTTGTTGCGGGGATGGCAAATTGTAACCCCACCTTAACTGAGCTAATGGATGCTTGTGAGAAAGTAGGAACCACCACATTTCAGATGGAGCATTTAGCAAAAACTTTTGCGGCGGCAATTAAGGTAGTTCATCGTTGTTATACATACGAACAGGAAGGTCACTTTAAGAAAAACTGCCTTAAGAAGTTGAAGCTGAGTGGGAGAGATAACTCTGTTTTGATGTGTCATTGCTGTGGGAAGCTAGGGCATTTTGTGAAGCTGTGCAGGTCTCAGTATAATGCTCAAGGTCAGCTGATAACAACCAGCTGCAGAATGCAGGGAAACTGGAGAAAGAACGCGGGAGAGGAACTGTATGCTGACACAAATGAATCTTCCCAACCAGTTCCAGGCCTAAGCAGTTAACTCGCAGCCCGAACCGCAGGGAGCGCAGGACTGGTGTTTCCACGCAGGGTTAACCTGCGCGGCTGCCAACCCTTGGACCTGTGGCAAACAGGGATAATGCTAATGCTGATTGTCAAAAGATCATTGAAGCTTTACCTGGAAAAACAGATTTGAATGCTATGATAAAGGCATGTGCAAAAGTGGGTACTGTGGAACATAAGGCTCAAGTTATGGCTGCGGCCGTACTTGGGGCTTACGTCGTCACAATTGCAGCCTATATTCCTATTGTTAGCAGGGGACAACTTTAACAGCACCACGACACACTACTTCAGAGGTGCAGCAACTGATTACAGAAATAGAAAGCAGGCTACATTCCAAATTTGTACATCGTATTGATTTGAATCAGGAAATACAAATTATCACTTTGTTTGATAGGCAAATTCCGTATGCAATAATTGGTCAATGGAATTCAGAATGATCAGATTCGTTACATGTATTGGAATGGTTGTTTCTACCTTTAAGAACAAAGAAAACTGTTCCCCTGATTGCAGAGCTATTGGCACAGATTATCATCAAAGGACGGATGCGATGTCGGGAGCTTGTGGCCAGAGATCCCTGCATCACTAACCGTTCCTATTGCAGCTCAATATTTTGAGTAGTGTATGGCTAATAGCTTTGCTTTGCAAACAGCTATGGAGAATTTCTCGGGACAGGTTGTTTACCACTTGCCCTCCCATCCTGTTATAAAATTGAGTGTGGAACTTCCAATTGCCACAGGAGTGTTGTGCGCAGACACTCCTGTGGATGGAACTACCATTTTTACGGATGGATCTGGGAACACAGGCAAGGCGGGCCTTGTCTGGTATTCTGATGGCAAGTGGGAATCTATGGTAGTACAACAAAAGGGTTCACCTCAGGTGGTAGAATTACGAGCTGTATTAAAAATATTTCAGAATTTTCCCATTCCCTTTAATTTGATTACTGATTCAGCATATGTAGCTGGCATTATAAAGCAATTGGATAGATCTGTTATAGAGCATATATGTAATCAGTGTGTTTTTGAATTGCTGCGAGCTCTGTGGCAAGAAATTCAAATCCGAACTGCATTGTTTTATGTTTTACATGTAAGAAATCATACTAATTTGCCTGGGTTTATTGCAGAAGGCAATGCTCGAGTGGACTCTTTGGTTTTTCATCCTAAAACAACAATTTGTACCAGAGTGGAAGCAATAGCACAATTGCTTGTCAAAGTGCATAAAAGGATTACAGACATTACCGGACTAGACTCAGATGCTGTCTACAGTGGTTAACAAATTAGTCAACTCTTTTTCAAATGGCCTTATAGGACTTTACTGGACAATTGTTAACACATTTGCCAAGAGATAAAAAGCTACAGTTTATTTGCAAACAGGATTGGGAAGAAAAACCTATCAGATCAGAGATACCTGTGACTGGACTAACTGTTTTTACTGATGCAGGAAAGCGATCACACTCAGCAGTTATTACCTGGCAAGAGGATGGACAATGGAAACATTGCAAATTCTCAGGACAAACTGAGGACTCATTGCAGACACTTGAATTTTTTGCGATATATCAGGTTTTTGTAAAATGGAAGGATTTACCTGTCAATATTGTAACAGACTCTCTTTATGCAGCAGGCATTGTAAATCGAATTGAAAGAGCTTTTATACGACCAATAAGAAATATGCGACTTTACACCATTTTGCTACAGTTGCATCAAGCAATAAACCTCAGAGAGATACCTTATTTTGTCACCCACATTCGTAGTCATCAATTTGATCAAGGTTTGAGCATTGGAAATAATAAAGCAGACACACTTGTATCCTATACGCAAATATCACCAAATTTATTTGAACAAGTACACCTATCCCATCAATTCTTCCATCAATCAGCGAAAATGTTAGCGAAACAATTTCACCTCACCATGGCACAAGCACGTGAATTAGTTAGTGGTTGTCCTAGTTGTCAGAAAATTGGCATGGGAATTGGAATAGGGGTAAATCCTCGAGGACTGAGTGCGTTGCAACTGTGGCAAATGGACGTTACTCACATTGCAGAATTTGGAAGGCTCAAATATGTTCATGTATCTGTTGATACGTTTTCACATGTAATATGGGCAACAGCACAAACTGGGGAAACAGGTCGTCATGTCAAACGACATTTACTTGCTTGCTTTGCAAGTCTTGGGGTTCCACAACAACTTAAGACTGATAATGGACCAGCATACTGTTCACAGATTTTTCGTCAATTTTGTCAACTATGGGATATTACACATGTCACCGGGATTCCTCATTCGCCTACGGGTCAGGCAATTGTGGAACGTGCTCATAGTACATTGAAACAGCTTCTGCAAAAACAAAAAGGGGGAGAGGTGACTGAACCTTCTGAGAGACTTGCAAAAGCTGTTTATGTACTTAACCATTTAACTTTAGCAGGAGATAAGGAGCGACCCCCAATTGTAATACATTGGGAGGCAGTTCGACAGGGAGCAAGTTATGTGCAAAACAAAGGCAAAGTGTGGTATAGGGAACCAGGTACTAACGAATGGTTGGGACCAGGGGAACTATTACTAATGGGTCGAGGTTATGTTTCTGTCTCTACAGGCGCAGGAGTACGGTGGATTGTCTCTAAAAGGATGGTTAGCCACATTATTAGAGGGAATAGTTTATATAGTTGTGATTATAATTATCATAGGGATCTGCGTGGGTTGTGTTGAGGCAATCATTGAGAATAGTATATGGAAGTAGTGAGATAATAAATCTAACTACTTCCAAAGGGGGAAATTGATACCGGATGGTTTAGCAACGGTTTAGCAAGAGTAGGCCTCAGAGTAGGCTCTAAAAGGCCTGATCTGTGTTACCTTTAAACAGAATCAGCTTTCCTGTCAGTAGTTTTCCTTTCAGCTAGAATAATAGAGAATAACAGTACGTTCTGAAGTAAACTGCATGTTTTGTAGATAGAGTCTGCTTATGGGAATGTTTATAATAGGCATTATCCTACTTGTGTTACCCTGTTTGTTTGCATGTTTGCAGAAAACTGTGCAACGAATGGTCAATACAACCTTTGTGGCTCAACAACAGAGAGCAGGATTTATGGGTAACCAAGGCTGGGATTCTCTGACTGGGCTCTGCGAGACACAGGGAACCAGGTTTGAGTAAGAAACAAAAACACAGAATTAAGATTCTTGGGGAGGGGGAAGGATTCCCAGACGTAATTCCTGTCAACTACCAATCTCACATTTTACATCGCCCTCTTTATTCTTTAAATCATTTTGCCTGGGGAGACCAAGAGCGTGCCCCAATTGAGCGACATTGGGGTCCAGGGGTGGCAGAAGTGGGCCCCCAGTCAAGGTTCGGTTCCCTGGGACAGCGGAGTGGGAAACAGGTTGGGAGCTGCTACATCACGGGAGGGGATATGCCGCCATCAAACGGGATGATGTTATACAGTGGGTCCCTACACGCTGTTTACGCCCTGATTTAAAACAAAATCCTAACCTGAAGTAATATGTACGCTGTCTGAGCTTTATGTTTTGCAGGAGTACCTGTGGGGGAAGCCGAAACAGCACCAGCCTCGACCTTCAGACGTGAGGAGTCATGACAGTACAGAGAGTCTGGTAAAGCGGCGGGGCGCCGAGAAAGATGAGGAACGGCGACCGTTGCTGAGTGAAACAAAAGCTTTGAACAATGCGCTCATGATTAGCTTGCTTTTGCTTTGCATCTCAGGAGTTGCAGGGGAATCTTACTGGAGAACCTGGGCTCGGGATGTTGTATCCGCCAGCTACACTTACGCTTTTGACGCAAGGCTCCAGAATCAGCGATACGCTTTACTTCGCATGACTTGAAGCATGGGGAGGGGGAAATGTATGTAGATTAGGGTACGGCGACTGGAAAATCTTGGGCTGTAACGGAAGGTAGGCGTGGCGAAAGGAGCAGGATGTGCAAGTATCGTGCGAGTTCGTACGGGACAAGATGACTATATAAGGCTGTTGCGCAATTAAATAAACGCCATTTGTTGCATCCTCACATTGGTGTCAGTGCTCTATGGCCCTGGGGTGCGGATAGCCTCAGGCCAGCCAGCAACCGAACGGAGCTTGCCGCAGACAAGCGGCAACACATGGGTCTGGTAAATCTGAGTGCATCTGGATCAGGTGGTGTCTGTGGGTCATCCAGGTCAGCAAAAATCAGCTCCCGCGCAGCTATTTCCCTGAGAGTCTTAACCCCTCTCTCAATGGTTTTCCACTTGCCTGGATGGTATATGACATCATCCCTAAAGGGATACCTGTTCCTCACACTTAGCAGGAGTCGCCACCAGAGAGTAAGGGGCTGTGCACCTGTTGCAAGACCCCAATCAATACCCACTTCTCTAGCCATCAGTCCCAACTGCTTGGCATCTCAGCCATCTAAGTTTAAACAATCGGCTCCATTATCCCAGCAGCGGAGCAGCCAAATAACAAGTTGCTCGCCTTCATGCTGGCTGTAATCTTTACGTATATCTCGCAGCTCACTCAAGGATAGAGTGATTACCTCTGGCTTGTCCTCCTGTGATGTCCCTGGTAGGCCATCACGACCTTCTCTTTTTTGTGTATTTCTTCTTCTGCACAGGGGCAACTTATACTGGCACTGGTTGAATCCCTAGTTTTTGTTGCATCACCCATTACCGGGAGGTGAATAGCTGCAGCGCTTGACACCAAAGTCTGGGTAACTGTAGCAAGTATCGCCTGGAGTTAAGTAATTGCAGTACCCAGTGCAGAAATCTGAATAGCCTCTGGGGTAGCCGGGATGCCTGCCACAGTGGCTGGCGGGGTCTGAGTATCTGCAATGCCAGTCATGGGTGCCAGGGCACCTGCGGTGTCTGTCATAGGGGCTGGAGCTGCTGCAGGCCCTGTTACATTGGTTGCAGCAGCTGTGCTGTATCCACCCCTATACTGATGTTTTAGTCTAACCAAGACCAATAACTGACAGACATTCAAAAGTCCTGACAATATGAGCATGGTGGTTGAAACATTCCAAAGGTATTCAAAATTCTCAAAAGCTGCTGCAATCAGCCTCAAGGGAAAAGGAAAGTACCCTTCACCCACTCCCATTCCCTAGAAATCAGAAACGGGCACAGTTACAAAAGAATTTATAATACTATAAACTAACACCAAACAACTTCCTTCTCCAAGTGATAGAGGAGCCAACAAGGAGAGGTGCCATGCTGGACCTTGTTCTCACCAACAAGGAGGGGCTGGTGGGGGATGTGAAGCTCAAGGGCATCCTTGGCTGCAGCGACCATGAAATGGTGGAGTTCAAGATCCTTAGGGCAGCAAGGAGGGCGCGCAGCCAGCTCACCACCCTGGGCTTCAGGAGAGCAGACTTTGGCCTCTTCAGGGACCTGCTTGGTAGAGTCCCTTGGGATAAAGCCCTGGAGGGAAGAGGGGCCCAAGGAAAGTTGGTTAGTATTCAAGGGCCACCTCCTCCCGGCTCAGGAGCAATGCATCCCAACAAAGAGGAAGGCAGGCAAAAATGCCAGGAGGCCTGCATGGATGAACAAGGAGCTCCTGGATAAACTCAGGCACAAGAAGGAAGCCTACAGAGGGTGGAAAGAATGGCAGGTAGCCTGGGAGGAATACAGGGAAATTGTCCAAGCAGCCAGGGACCAGGTTATAAAAGCTAAAGCCCTGACAGAATTAAATCTGGCCAGGGATGTCAAGGACAACAAGAAATGCTTCTACAGGTATGTCAGTGATAAAAGGAAAACTAGGGAAAATGTGGGCCCTCTCCAGAAGGAAACAGGAGACCTGGTTACCCGGGATAGGGAGAAGGCTGAGGTACTCAATGACTTTTTTGCCTCAGTCTTCTCCGGTAAGTGCTCTAGCCTTACCACCCAAGTCGCAGAAGGCAGAGGCAGGGACTGGAAGGATGAAGAACCACCCCCTGTAGGAGAAGATCAGGTTCGAGACCATCTAAGGCACCTGAAGGTGCACAAGTCCATGGGACCTGATGAGGTGCATCCATGGGTCCTGAGGGAACTGGCAGATGAAGTTGCTAAGCCACTATCCATCATCTTTGAGAAGTTGTGGCAGTCTGGTGAAGTTCCCACTGACTGGAAAAGGGGAAACATAACCCCCATCTTTAAGAAGGGAAAAAAGGAAAACCCGGGGAACTACAGGCCAGTCAGCCTCACCTCTGTGCCTGGCAAGATCATGGAGCAGATCCTCCTGGAAACTATACTGAGGCACACGGAAATCAAGGAGGTGATTGGTGACAGCCAACATGGATTCACTAAGGGCAAATCACGCCTGACAAATTTGGTGGCCTTCTACGATGGGGTTACAGCGCTGGTGGATAGGGGAAGAGCAACTGATGTCATCTACCTGGACTTGTACAAAGCATTTGATGCTGTCCTGCATGACATCCTTGTCTCTAAATTGGAGAGATATGGACTTGACGGATGGACCACTTGGTGGATAAGGAATTGGCTGGATGGTCGCACTCAGAGAGTTACGGTCAATGGCTCGATGTCCAAGTGGACACCAGTGACGAGTGACGTTCCTCAGGGGTCGGTATTGGGACCGGTCCTGTTTAACATCTTTGTCGGCGACACGGACAGTGGGATTGAGTGCGCCCTCAGCAAGTTTGCCGATGACACCAAGCTGTATGGTGCGGTCGACACGCTGGAGGGAAGGGATGCCATCCAGAGGGACCTTGACAGGCTTGAGAGCTGGGCCTGTGCGAACCACATGAAGTTCAACAAGGCCAAGTGCAAGGTCCTGCATGTGGGTCAGGGCAATCCCAAGCAGAAATACAGGCTGGGCAGAGAATGGATTGAGAGCAGCCCTGAGGAGAAGGACTTGGGGGTGATGGTTGATGAGAAGCTCAACATGAGCCGGCAATGTGTGCTTGCAGCTCAGAAGGCAAATCGTATCCTGGGCTGCATCAAAAGCAGAGTGGCCAGCAGGTCGAGGGAGGCGATTCTCCCCCTCTACTCTGTTCTCGTGAGACCCCACCTGGAGTACTGCATTCAGCTCTAGGGCCCCCAACATAAGAAGGACATGGAGCTGTTGGAGCAAGTCCAGAGGAGGGCCCCGAAGATGATCAGAGGGCTGGAGCACCTCTCCTATGAAGAGAGGCTGAGAGAGTTGGGGTGGTTCAGCCTGGAGAAGAGAAGGCTCCGGGGACACCTTCTAGCAGCCTTCCAGTACCTGAAGGGGGCCTACAGGACAGCTGGAGAGGGACTTTTTACAAGGGCATGTAGTGATAGGACGAGGGGTAATGGTTTTAAACTGAAAGAGGGTAGATTTAGATTAGATATTAGGAAGAAATTCTTTACTGTGAGGGTGGTGAGACACTGGAACAGGTTGCCCAAAGAAGCTGTGGATGCCCCCTCCCTGACAGTGTTTAAGGCCAGATTGGATGAGGCTTTGAGCAACCTGGTCTAATGGAAAGGTGTCCCTGCCTGTGGCAGGGGGGTTGGAACTAGATGATCTTTAAGGCCCCTTCCAACCCAAACCATTCTATGATTCTATGAACATAGCAGAGCAACACCCCTAATTCCATACCCAGAAACAATAAACAACACAAACCCAGTAACAAGCAGTGGTAAATCCAAAGTTGATTAGCCACCCTGAAAGCAACTCTAAAACCAAATACTAGAGAATTCCACCCAGCTACCATCCTAGCAACACCAGCATAAAGAATGCTCATAACAAAAGCAGTCAAATGTGTGAGAACTTCAACCCTCCAAGACTCTCAGATTAAAAATCTATGGTTCTCCTAGGTGAGCTATTTACATTGGGCACCAAATATACTGTCCCCCTTTAGCTCACATCCAGGGCTAAACAATAACCAGTTGTTCTATCACCCAATGACCCCTCCCCAACCAAGAAAGGAAATTGTGAAAAGGAGAGAGACTCAGGGGTTGAAATTTAAACAGATTTAATAAAATAAGAAAACCAATAGTAATACAAGACACAAAGCTATACTCAGCTCATATAGCACCAACAAACTCAACCATAGGAAAAACTTCCCCCAGCCACACTTACCAAGCTTTCCAATTTATAGTGAATGTGATGTTAATGTTATAGAATACACCTGAGGGACAGCTTGGGTCAGCTGTCCTGGCTTTCACTGCTAATGGCCTTAATCACCATACCATGGCTGGCCACAAACTAAAAGAAAATGTAACAGAAAATTGATTCCATAATTTTATCCCCACGAAACCAGGACACAGGAGCAGAGCAAAATTCCAGTGTCAGAGCTCATAATATAGTCCCCAGCCTGCTTTCATACTGCTTTAATAATTAATAAGAAAGGTTTTTGACCTTGGAATTTAATTGAATAAAAACATGTTTTAAATTTTCAAGGATCATAGCTCTTATTAATTGTTAAATCAATACAAAAGAAGGCTGGAGATTAATTTAAAGGCTCTGGGTGAGCAAGATCCCAGTATCAGTAACTTTTTAGAAAGACAGACAGAATAAACTATGGACTCCAAATGTCATTTATATTTAAGTTCCTTAATTTTAAATACCTACAATAGCAAATTCCTGGTGGACAGTTCTTAGCTTTATGAACTTTGAGGTTAGTATGTATACTGGTTTTGTCTGGGATAGAGTTCAATTTCTTCATAGTAGCTTCTATGGGGCTATGTTTTGCATTTGTGATGAAAACAGTGTTGATAACTGTCTTCATTTAGCCCACATCCAGGGCTAAACAATAAGCAGTTCTCTAACCCAATATCCCTTCTCCGACCGAGAAAGGGAATTGGGAAAAGGAGGGGGACTCATGGGTTAAAATTTAAACAGATTTAATAAAATAAAGAAACCAATATCAGTGCTAATACAAAACACACAAAACTATACTTAGCCCACAGAGTTGTGGAGAGTTGCTCCAGGGACAGCAATAGTTGAGAAGAAGGAGAAAGAGGGAGGGAGGGAGAAAAACAGGTTGTCCCTGATGTATTTTCTCAACTTATTTAACTGTTCTGACTAAAGATAAAAGTTCCTTTTCCCATTCAGAGTATCGTTGTTCTGTTTCTTTAAATGTGGTTGAGCTAAACAATAAAGGTCTTTTTGGCCCATCGGGGCCAGTTTGGAACAGGTTACAGTAAGTAGCGTGTTTGGCAAAACCCCATTTGGCTATAATAGGGTCACGGTCGGGGGGGTGTACTGGTCCCAGTGACTGATATGTTTTTAATTCTTCAGTTAGAGTTTTTACCACCTCTTTATGTTCTAATTTCCACATCCAGGGTTTGCCTTTCTGTAAGAGTGAGTATAATGGACAGTAAATGATAGAAAATCCAGGTACACGTTTCCTCCAATATCCTAAAGTTCCCATTAATTATTGTGACTCCTTCTTAGATTGGGGCATTTGCAGCTATTCGATTTTTCTTAAGGTATCTGGAGGAATCACTGCACTGCCTGCTATCCACCAAGTACCTAAAAATTTTACTTCTTTACTTGGTCCCTGACATTTTCTGTGTGGAATCTCAATTTCTGCTTGAATTAGTGCTTGCCATACTGCTGCTGCCGCTTACCCCACCTTCTCAGGGGAAGTTCCTCCAATCAGAAGATCATCTATATATCGATACAGTTTCACATCTTGGGGGAGTAAGACTGTCTGTAAAAGTTCAGCAAGTGTGGCAAGAGCAATTGTGGGTGAATGTTTATACCCCTGTGGGAGTCTGTTAAAGGTATATTGTATTCCCTCCCAAGTAAAAGCAAACTTCTTATCCTCCTCCTTCAAGGGAACCAAAAGAACATATCTTTTATATCTAGCCATCCATGAGTATGCAGCTGCTTGCAAAGTAGCTGTTAAGTTTGCAATGTTTGGTACAGCAGCTGTTAGTGGGGCTGTATTAGCATTCAGGTGCCGATAATCAATTGTTAAATGCCACCTCCTGTCTGGTTTCTGAACTGGCCAGACAAGTGAGTTATATGGGGAGTGGGTTCAGGAGATAATTTGGCATTTCTCCAAATCAGCTATGACTTCAGAAATTCTATTTTGTGCCACAGCAGAAATCAGATATTGTGGTACGTTAGTGATTTTTGACTCAGGGAGTGCAGGGGCTGTGCGAAGTACACACACTGTAACCTCCCGATGCCAAAGAACCACACACTGCCATTTGGCAGGTGCCAAGTTCATCCGTTTAAAACATTGAAACCTAAAATATTTTCATGATGGTCTTTAATTGCAAAGCGAGTAGTCAACATGTGCTTCTCACCTGGGAGCCATAAATTGACCTTGGCAGTTTGGCACACAATACTCCATTCACACCAGTAATCTTAACTCTTTGCTGTCTGGATCACACGCCCAGCTTCTCGGCATCTTGTTGTGTTGCTATTAAAATTTGTGCTCCCGTATCTATTAAAAACTTCACCAATTGTCCCTGAGGACCAACAGGAATTAAAATGTATGGGCCATCATCACTTACCCACCAATAAACCTCCACTTTCCAAACAGGCATGCCCAATTGCCTCCTGGACATTACTCATTTTTTGACTTCATGCCCTGCAATTCCTCCCTAAGGGGGAGGAAGGGATTGTCTCCCTTTCTGAGGACTGGCAGCCAGAGGAGTTGAACTTTGTGATCTCCTCCCGAGGCTTCAGGTTTTGTTTTTCAGCTGGTACATTGTCCCAGCCCATTTCACGGCTGTAGTTAACAATGCTGTGCATTAATTCTGCCCATGTAGGAAGTTGCTTGCAGGCATTTTGAGCGTTATCACCCAGTCCCTCATTGTGTTCTGTGTCTTTCTTGATTTGATCTCGTTTTGCAACTAGATGGGGTTTAAGAATTGCAGGGGCTCCTCTAATCAGTGGTTTTAACATTGCCTTTGTTGCAGATGGAGTGATGCACTTGACTCATAAGAGAGAAGTAGCAATATGTTTATTGATATAAAACAGCAATTTAACAAAGTTTGATAGTAAATATGACAGTGGTTTAACAAGATTCAATGGCAAGGTGCACTTGGTTATTTACTGCATAGAGGACAGGGTCAGACAAAACTGTCAGGGAAACCCTCCTGTTGAGTCATGAGGTTCAGAAAGGACCCCCTTGCTTTCTAAACTCCTTCTCAGACAAGAGTCTAGGTGTGGCTGCATCCAATCCTAGTCCCAGACTTGGTCAATGGTTTATGTTTAAAGGATTATATATGCACAATCCTTTGTATCACTTAACTAAGATTACAAAGTTTAGCATGCTATTAATCACTTACTGAGAATCTATTGTGGCAAGGAATCTCTCAACCTTGAGAGGCATCCCTACTCAAAGGGAGATCCTAGCATGCAGCCCACTGCCATGCAGAAGAGCTCAAAGGGCTCTTGGTCTACTCACTATTTATGGGGGTAAGATGATGTCTTCATTTAGCCCGCACCCGAGGCTAACCAATAAGCAGTTGTTCTCTCACCCAATGTCCCTTCCCCAACCAAGGAAGGAAATTGGGAAAAGGAGGGAGACTCATAGGTTAAAATTTAAACAGATTTAATAAAATAAAATATAAGAATGATGCCATCTGTTGTTGGATTGGATACAGATTTCAATTAATTTAGCTGGGCAACCAATCTGAATTCTTCACAGCAGATGTAAGGAGGGTATTGAAGGGGGAATTGAAATTGTAACTGCTCAACACTGGTTATTTGTGACCAAGGACCAATCTGGCATGGAGGGCAAGAAGGCCCAACTACAAGAAGGGGTTAAACTGGCTGGAAGCAGGAATGCCAGAGACAGAATGACTCCCTGCAAGGGAGTGAAGTTTTCCTTGGTGATGAGATAAGAAACAGCCTCAGAATTGTCTTGTAGCCTTCCTGGAATGCAGTGCTCAGGGGTCCAAGCTCAGGGGCCACCTTTGGGCAGCAGAACTGGGCCAGAGGATGGACCTAGGGCTCGGCTGAGTTGCCCCATGCAACCGCGCATGGGATTGGTGCTGGTGCAAGTGTATATAAGGAATCATCTTGTGATGCATCTTTGCCGACTCCTTGTAGAACCGCATATTGTGGTAGGACTCTGTCTGATGCATTGTTCATTAAATCTTTTTATGTTTAATCACAAATGTGTGTTCAATTCACCTCAAGGGTTACAATAAAAATTCCCCAACAGTTTGGTGTCAGAAGTGGGATTGCTGCCCACTGGCAGAAGCGACCAGACTGGAAACAGAGGGGAGACCCAATGTGGCGCCACCACAAGAGGTGAGAGATCCTAATTTCAAAATCTCACTAGTCTTCTCCCCTACCGTGTCTCCTGGCTGGCCATCATGTCAGCGGTAAGCAAACTGTAGGTAGATTAGGGTACGGCGACCGGAAAATCTCGGGCTGTAACGGAAGGTAGGCGTGGCGAAAGGAGCAGGATGTGCAAGTATCGTGTGAATTCGTACGGGACAAGACGACTATATAAGGCTGTTGCGCAGTTAAATAAACGCCATTTGTTGCATCCTCACATTGGTGTCAGTGCTCAATGGCCCTGGGGTGCGGATAGCCTCAGGCCAGCCAGCAACCGAACGGAGCTTGCTGCAGACAAGCGGCAACACAAACCCTGATGTAGGGGCCTGGACCGTGGGAAAGTTATAGAGAGAACATACCAGTACACTGTTATGTAACAGCATGAGATAGCAAGAAAGCATAGGGATGTGGCTTGCTTAAGTTTATAGTAAGTATCCAATTAGAACAGTAGAGGCGGCACGCAGCCAGATTATGGACAATACTTGTAGCCAATAGCTTAGTGTGTGACCGTTACATAAGAGAGTATGTAGGTTATAAAAGAGCGTGTTAACCAAAATAAAGAAGCTACTAGAGCACCATATTGGTGTGCTGTAGTTCCTTCCTCGCGCGGACCCCAACACCCTATGTTATTTTAGTTTGTGCTTATAATATAAAGAAAAGGGGGAAATTAAGGGAAAACAGAATTAAAAGGCCTTTGTTTAGCCAAATGAGAGTAGGCTAAGTTTGAGACTTCTGAAAGCTCAGATCGATCTCCAGAGTCACCTCCATGGGTGACAATGAGTTATCTTGTGTTTGGGCCCAGGTTTTGAGGGGATAAAGTTGAAGCTCTGTCTTCTCAGGGACACCTGAACCTCTCCTTCTAGCCCTTTGCCAAACCTCTTCTATCCTTTTGCTGTGTACAGGCCTTATCTTTGTGCTCCCTCAGTTTTATAATGGCCCAGAAGTCGAATGAGAGTAGGCTCTGAAAGCTTTTCACTTTGAGAGGCTCGAGTCAAAGCTCTGTCTTCTCAGGGATGCCCGAACTTCTTCTATCCCTTTGCCATGCATAGGCATTAGCTTTGTACTCCCTTACTGAGAAAAGCTGAAAACTAATTGGGAAAATGGATCAAGGTTTTTCCTGTCTTGATCCTAAAAGCCTGTAGAAAAAATGGGGGCAGGTGATTGGTCCAACTTGCCCACCAGTGGAAGGGTTGTACTTGTGCCAAACCAGAACTGCAATGTCCAAATGAGGGAACCTTTGACCTGGATAAATGAACTTATCTTCACCATTACCTTGAAGACAATAAACTGAGACAAATGGATGCTTGGTTTTTGTCAGATGAGGAGGCTAATGATCACCAGCAGAAATCTATTATAGCTAGCTTACAACATAATAATGCAAAAATGAAAGAACAAATTGAAAAGATTAAATTAGGCAAAAAAAAAATAAGGATCCTTCTAAAAATTCATCTACAGCACCTAAATCTCTGTACCCAAGCTTAGTACCTTGTGCTACTGCACCAGTCCTACCCCTGTATCCCAATCCTCCGGTGATGCCAGACACCCCACCTTATACACCAGGTGGTGCAGGGTTAAAAGAGGGCCAAGATACAGGCAGGGATACCAAGAGGACAGGAGGGTCCATGCTGGTACTCGGAAGATCCACGAATGTGCATGTGTTTGTGAATCTAGAAAGTAATGTGTGTGTGCTTTCACTAGTGAACTTGTATCCCTACCAGCTGAAGCGGAGGAGAGGACTTGGCTGTCTGTGTTTGTTTCATGTGAATCCTATACATGGGTGCTGTTGACAACAGCGCCTCGTCTGTGGCAATCTGTGTGACTGGCCATGTCAATGTCCTGTGTATATCCTGTCTGTGTGTCTCTGGGATATGTGCTCAGTTTCACTACTGGTTGAACCTGCACCCGGGAAAGTGGCAGCCGCATCCCTCAGCCTGGGCATTGACCCCAGTTCCCGGGCTTGGCTCCAGCAGCTGGGAAGGTGGCCGGGGCTGCTGGAGGAGGCAGCTGTGCTCCTAACATCCCTTAACAGTTTCTTAGCCAGAAGGATTTGGTCGAGTTGTGAGTATTCCTGAGATTACGTTATATATTCCTTAAATGAGGGGAGAACTGATCCTTTGCTAAGGTGCCTACAGTGATAAATTTGAGACCAACCTTTTGAGCTTTATGCAGGCACCCAAATGGGACCTGCACTAATAAATCATAGAATCATAGAATCATAGAATGGTTTGGGTTGGAAGGGACCTTAAAGATCACCTAGTTCCAACTCCCCTGCCACAGGCAGGGACACCTTTCCACTAGACCAGGTTGCTCAAAGCCTCATCCAACCTGGCCCTTGTTGCCGCTTGTCTGCAGCAAGCTCCGTTCGGTTGCTGGCTGGCCTGAGGCTATCCGCACCCCAGGGCCATTGAGCACTGACACCAATGTGAGGATGCAACAAATGGCGTTTATTTAACTGCGTAACAGCCTTATATAGTCGTCTTGTCCCGTACGAACTCGCGTGATACTTGCACTTCTTGCTCCTTTCACCACACCTACCTTTCCGTTACAACGCGAGATTTTCCGGTCGCCGTACCCTAATCTACCTACATTTCCCCCTCCCCATGCTTCAAGTCATGTGAAGTAAAGCGTACTGCTGATTCTGGTGCCTTGCGTCAAAGCGTAAGCGTAACTAGCGGTGAAAACATCCTAAAATAGAAAAACCAAAACATGTTAGGAGAATAACTCTAACAACAACAGTAACAACTATTATGAGTTTGTCCCAAGAAAACCAAGACATTAGCCATCCCCAGACACTAGCTCCGATATCAGCTAGCCATTGCCATTTAACTGGATCCTCCTTAGCTATTTCTACCAAGCTATGCGCTGCCTTCTGGAGGATTACATTACGTTCCTGGATCTGTTAAAGCTAACGTAAAGACTCCCGCAGCGCCTTTCCAGACAGGGAAAGACAAGAACTCCCCTGCATAACAGTTCTCATCAGTTATTACCTCGCCATCATCCAGTTCCACTCTCAATGTCCCTAAGTCCCTCTTCCTTCATTGAGACAATCAACTGCCTCGTCTCTCAGGTTTCAGGAAGATGCCCATGGGTTCTAGAGTGCCAAATATGCACCACCCATATGGCTCTCTTGGGTAGATACATTTGTGAACAGTACCATTACATAATAATAATACTAACGGGTGCTGCAGACAAAAAGGGAGTATCCCTTATATCTATTTCATCCACAACGAGGGAACTATTTACAGTAGTGTTCCGCCCTGGCTGGAAACGTTCCCCCCAGAGCTTTGGTCCTCGACAGTACCGTGTCTGATTATGTACCCGAGCCCAGGTTCTCCAGTAAGATTCCCCTGCAACTCCTGAGATGCAAAGCAAAAGCAAGCTAATCATGAGCACATTGTTCAAAGCTTTTGTTTCACTCAGCAACGGTCGCCGTTCCTCATCTTTCTTGGCGCCCCGCTGCTTCACCAGACCCTCTGTGCTGTCAGGACACCTCCTTTCCGAAGGTAGAGGCTGATGTTGCTTCGGCTTCCCCCACAGGTACTCCTGCAAAACATAAAGCTCGGACAGCATACATATTACTTCGGGTTAGGATTTTGTTTTAAATCAGGACGCAAACAGCGTGTAGGGACCCATTGTATAACATCATCCCGTTTGATGGCGGCATACCCCCTCCCGTGATGTAGCAGCTCCCAACCTGTTTCCCACTCCGCTGTCCCAGGGAACCGAACCTTGACTGGGGGGCCCACTTCTGGCACCCCTGGACCCCAGTGTTGCTCAATTGGGGCACGCTCTTGGTCTCCCCGGGCAAAATGATTTAAAGAATAAAGAGCACGATGTAAAATGTGAGATTGGTAGTTGACAGGAATTACGTCTGGGAATCCTTCCCCCTCCCCAAGAATCTTAATTCTGTGTTTTAGCGTCTGATTAGCACGCTCTACAACGGCCTGCCCGGTAGAATTATACGGAATGCCGTGTTTGAGCGTGATACCCCATCGCTGGCACCACTGACGTGTGGTATGAGCAATAAAACAGGGGCCATTATCAGTTTTGATCTCGACAGGTAGGCCTAGCCAAGCGATTGCAAGATTCCAATGTAGCTGAATGGAGCGTGCTGTTTGTTTCCGATGTGGGGTGGCCACAATCATCATACTGTAAGTGTCCACTGTGACTGCCAACCATGGCTGAGGTCTGAGTTGAGGACATAGGGTGAAGTCTGATTGCCATATGCCGTTAGGCTTCAGTCCACGGGGGTTGACCCCAGCACTCCATAACGGTGAATGCTGACAGTACGGGCAGGTCGCAACGACCTCTCGAGCCTGCGTGAGAGGGATGCCACAGCATTTTGCGAGCGCTCGTGCTCCGATATGCAGAAAGCCGTGGAGATCTTTGGCTTCAGATAGTGTCCATATCTTATTCGCTGCTTCGTCCGCCATCGCGTTGCCTTCCGTAAAGGGGCCTGGATAGCGTTGATGTCCACTAACGTGGATGATTGAACATGTTTGTTGGCACTGCTGTAGCGCATCCTCTAGCATACAGGCTATGGCTGAACCAGTGTACACTGCAGTAGTCATTTTTTGTGCCAATTTCCAAACAAAAATGGAGTCTGTGACGATGTTAATGTGTTGATTGGGTTCCATCTGCACTGCCAATGACACTGCCTTAGCTTCTAGGTGTTGCACGCTTGAATTGTTGTCCGTGTATGTGACCTTCCTCCATTGTTTTTCTGAGACCCATACCACAGCGGCTGTACTAGTACGCGAAGACGCATCAGTGAAATAGGTGGTCCCAGGCTTTGGAGTTGAAAGCACTCGAATCCTGATCGTGGGTTGGCAGGTCTGGAGATGCTGGAGCAAGGGGTGTGACTGGCCAGGGATTATCCTTCCATGATATGTGTGCAGAGCTAGCATAATTTCGTCATCAGTTACAACTAAGGTATCCCACACCTTTCTTTTGAACGGCACATGAATCTCCTCTGGATCACGTCCAAAGTGTCAAACAGCAGCCGTTCTAACCTTTTGGAGTAGCAACGCGGTGGCTCTGATGTATGTCATGTACGCGGTTGTCATTTGGTTAGAGAAAAGCCACAATAAGACTTGAGGACATCTTCCTAGCTGTTGTGTGAGGGCTCCCGTTGCCCCCTCTGAACCCAACATGACCAGGGCAACAATAGGTTCTTTGGGATCCCATCTGCTGAGGCTTGCGGTGGCCAGAAGCTTCTCAATTTGTCTCAGGCTCTCTTCTCCCGCTTTTGACATTGTTCTTGGTTCCCATAGGTGTTTCCCTTTTAACAGCTCATAAAATGGCGCCATGACCTCTGGAGGGATCCCAATGATCGGTCGCATCCATTGCAGGGCTCCGACTAACTTCTGTACATCATGCAGGGTGGAAATTTTTGGATTTAACTGGATGTTCATAGGACGTACTGTGTTCCCTGTTATACAGGTGCCCAGGTAGGAAACGTCATCTCCTCTTTGGGTTTTTGCATCTGCGATGAAAAGGCCGACACTCTGGAGTGATGCTTTTACTTCTTCCTCCATTTTTTCCACTTGGGGTGTTTCTGGGGCTGCCAGCAGGATGTCGTCCATGTAATGAATAATCACTGCTTCAGGAAAGTGTGCGCGCACCGGTGAGAGCACTTGGGCCACCACATATTGGCAGATGGTTGGTGAGTTCTTCATGCCTTGAGGAAGGACCTTCCATTGATAGCGTGTAGCTGGCTCCTCCAAATTCGTAGTTGGGACAGAGAATGCAAACCTGTGCTGGTCCTTAGGATGTAATGGGATGGAGAAGAAGCAATCTTGAATATCCATTACCACAACTGGCCATCCCCTAGGGATTGCTGAGGAAAGGGGCAGGCCAGGTTGCAGTGCCCCCATGTCACACATCTGTTGGTTCACTGCTCGTAGGTCATGCAAAAGACGAAATTTACCAGACTTCTTTTTTATAACAAATATGGGTGTGTTCCAAGGGCTAAAGCTCTCCTCGAGGTGGCCTTGCTCTAACTCTCGTTGTATTATTTGCTGCGCGGCTGTAAGCTTTTCCTTGTTTAATGGCCACTGCTCCACCCAGACAGGATCATTGGTTTTCCATTGCAGCGGTATCGGTGAAACTGCTGGGGCAGTGGCCCTTAGGATAAATTTGTTACCTCTTTTTCTGGATGCTGGAAGCTGGGAGCAACATTGGTGATTTGCATCCCCAGGGCAGCAAGCACATCGCGGCCTATCAGGGACTCTGACAGATCTGTTACATAAGGTTGTGAGATGGCTTGTAGTCTGCGCCCATCAGGTTCATACAGGGTGAATTGAATGAGTTCCTTACTTTTATATGTGGAGGTGGTGCCTCCCACCCCAGCTATGTAGCCGGCGCCTTCCAACTGCCACTGCGGCGGCCATATATGGGAGGATACCACAGAAACATCTGCTCCGGAATCAAGCAACATATTCAAAGCTATAGATCCTGCCTCGGGGTGTTCGATTATTTCCATGCAAACTCGGGTGATCGGTCGTTGTTTAAAATCTAGTGCCAGGGCCACTGATGGCCCCCTATTTGGTCCTGCTTGCCCGGAGGGCTGTATGAAGGGATTCCGGGGGCAAAAACTGGGTTCTGCGGGAAGGCTGGCCCCCGGGCCTGGCCTCCCCGCCTCCCGTTTCCCTGTGTTTTTCTACAATCTTGGGCCATATGTCCTGTTCTTCCACATGCCCAACACGGCCCCGGTGCATTTCTGGTCTCATATCCTCTTTTAGTAGGACAGTGCATCTTTATGTGACCTTTTCCTCCACAGTTGTAACATCTGCCTCTAGGCTGGTTATCACGGGGAAAGGCTGCTGCAACTTGCAACAGTGTCTGGACAGTTGTGTCAGAAACTCGGGACTGACGTTCCAATACAAACCTAATTATTTGTGCCACATTGGATCCTTTAGGTAAATGCTGTAATATATCTTTCACGGAGTCATTACTCTGTTGCTTCATGCACTCTATCATTACGGCAGTGTGAGCCTCCTCTGGCAAATCAGAGTCCTCTATTGCCCTTTGTAGCCGATCACAAAACACCTCAAATTGCTCTGCATTTGCCTGCTTGATTTTTGTCCAGGGAGGCTCCGATTTCACCACCCTAGCCACTTCCTCATAAGCAATTCTTGAGGCCTCTGTTGTAGCAGTTATTTCTCTAGGCCGCAAGCCTCCTGCCTGCTGTTGTGGTGTTAACATGTTCGCAGCTTTCCCCACAAGCCTGTCATAAGTGGTTCCTGCAAGTGGATGGTCTTCACTGGCGGCTGCAGCAGCAGCCAATCGATAACACCTTGTCTGCCAGGCCTCCTTCCAGATCACCCATGAGCTCGGGGTCAGCACAGATTGTGCTAGCTGCCGTATATCTGTGGGCAGCAGGCCCTGAGCATGTATGCTATCTAACAGTATCCATGTGGAGGGATGTTTCAGCCCATGATCTTTTATGGCTTGCAACAGCGACTGCACTATCTTGGGTTCCAAGGGGACCCATTCTGCAACGCCCCCTGCCTGCACGTGGACGGGAAAAACAGCAGGCATGCGTTGTAGCTGGATCCCCTCCAAAGCACAGTTTTCTGCAATGATCCTCCAATTAGTCAATGGGATCTTTGGAGCCTCCCCGGTCTCTTTTCTGTCCCCTGCTTTCTCTACTCGCTGCAACACCTGCTTTTGGTGCAAAACCTCCCTCTTTATTTCCTCTAACGCCTCCACGAGTTGGTCGACTACCTCCAGGTGCGGCCGCGTCGGTTGTGGCGGTTTCCCCCCTGCCTCCCGCGTCCGCTGTACCGAGGCGGGGCTCCACGCTTGTTGCAAGCGGGTGGTGAGCTTCTTCACCTCCTGCCCCCCCCTTTGTTCTGGGAGGGGCAGGGTTTCTAAGTTCTGTTGCCTTTTATGGTCAGAAGGTGGGTTGGGGCAAGTCTTAGGCCGCGCCCCTGAGGCTTTCGACCGACCCTCCCCCGCTTCCTCCAGCGCCATCTTTATGTATGTCCCGGGGAGCCAGTCTAATGGGTCGGTCACTACCACTGGTTCCGCGGGGGGGTTACCCGCTGGTGGAGTATACTGAGGGGGCTGAACCGCGGGGTCCCGATCATGCATCTCACCCCAGGGATACAATGGCGTCGGCTTATTCACCGGCCACGCCTGTACCCCGTCCTCCGGGGGGGCCAGCGGCTGAGCGTTCATCTCACCCCAGGCATACATTGGAGCCGAGGGCTCCGTACGCTGATCTCCCTCCCCGCGCCCACCCCCTGGCCCGGATTCCTCCCCCTCCTTCTCCGGAGGTAAGGGCTCCGTTTGCGTGTCACGATCACTCACGTCCCGCAAACGTGTATCCAGCCCTGGTTCCCCATATAAGCACGCCCGAGCTGCATTCCATGCCGCCCGGTCCTCCCGCGCAGCCCGTAGCAGCCACAAGATAACTCCCCATGTTTTTAATTCTTTGGCAGAACCCGCTGCCATAGCTCGCTCAGCGAGCTTCATCGAGCACTGCTCCCAGGCATTCGGCTGTAAACAAGCAGCCGGTTCTGCCACCGCCCCTTCTTTAATGAGGCAATCCACACACTGGACTACGTCTTTCGATTTCACAGAAATCTTAAACTCCTCGCCCAGTAACGAAATCACCTTTATCAAGGTTTCCATGGTTCGCGAACCCACTCCGACCGCCTGCGGTCCGCCAGTCCAGCAATCACGTCGGGGTCACCACTTGTTGCCGCTTGTCTGCAGCAAGCTCCGTTCGGTTGCTGGCTGGCCTGAGGCTATCCGCACCCCAGGGCCATTGAGCACTGACACCAATGTGAGGATGCAACAAATGGCGTTTATTTAACTGCGCAACAGCCTTATATAGTCGTCTTGTCCCGTACGAACTCGCGTGATACTTGCACTTCTTGCTCCTTTCACCACACCTACCCTTCCGTTACAACGCGAGATTTTCCGGTCGCCGTACCCTAATCTACCTACAGGCCCTGAACACTGCCAGGGAGGGGGCAGCCACAACTTCTCTGGGCAACCTGGTCCAGTGCCTCACCACCCTCACAGGAAAAAATTTCTTCCTAATATCTAATCTAAATCTACCCTCTTTCAGTTTAAAATCATTCCTCCTCATCCTGTCACTACTTGCCCTTGTAAAAAGCCCCGCTCCAGTGTTGCCTTTACTGGCGTGGTGACCCGGTTCGGGAACGGCACGGCGACCAACCCCAGGCCTCTCGGGCCATTAACTCACAGACACCAATGTGGTGGACGGTAAATGGCGTTTATTAGTGTGTAAAACGGTATTATATATCCTGAGTTCACAACGTCACTTACGTCTAGTTGTGCCCTAACCCACACTCTATTGGCTATCAGGGTATTTGGGGAGGGGTCATATCTTTCCGTACAGCCCGATATCTTCCGGCCGCCAGACCCTAACTGCCTACATTTCCCCCCTCTCCATGCACGAGTAAATCTACTAAAGTATAACAATCCCAAAGAACACATGTGAATAACGAGAATAAAGAATACGTGTGTCATAGACGTGTATAAAATATGCTAAATACAAAGTGCTCTTACTTTATATCTTAAAACATACATTACAAACTTGAAATAAGGCACGTTATATAAAAGTAAATGGGGGATAGCTGGGGATAGCTAACGGAAATTTTGAGACAGAACATTCTTAAGGCAATTAGAGCATTCTTAAAGCATTTGTCGGCGTTCCATCAGCATAACATTAACTTTTTCTATCCGACTTCTGACAAACGACACGATCCTATTCAATATACAGGGTCCAAGGATCAATGCCACTACGATCATTATGATCGGTCCCGTCAAGGTTGATATCAGGGTGGTTAGCCATGGTGAATGATTAAACCATGATGCGAACCAGCTCTGCTGTGCTTCTCGTTCCTTTTTCCTTTTTTCCAGTCCCTCTCGCAATTTGGTCATGGTGTCTCTCACTACTCCGGTGTGGTCCGCATATACACAACATTCTTCCTTTAGAGCGGCGCACACTCCCCCTGCTTGTAAGAACACCAGATCTAATCCTCTTCGATTTTGCAATACTACTTCAGATAATGATCTAACTGATTGTTCTAATGCACTTATTGATTGTTCGATTCTAGCTAAGTCCTCATCCACTGCCATCCTCAAGGTGTTAAATTCTTTATTCTGTTGCACCAAAGATGCTACTCCTGTACCTACTCCTGCACCTCCCATGATCAGTAAAGCAGCTATTGTCAGTGCTGAAATGGGTTCTCGTTTTGACAAGTGATGTTCTGGCATAGTATGTAAGTCATAGGCAAAGTCCTCAGGGTGGTAAGAGATTTTAGGGACTATAGCTACCTGAATACAATAGTCGGCAGATTCGTTAAACATGCTTAATGACAAGCAAGGTGTAACTCCCGTAGCAGAACAAATCCATTTGGTATAGCTAGCCGGTATCAGCCATTTTGCTCTTGGATTTTTACTCAGTGTTCTAATACACAGTGATTCTACGTTTTTTGGGATTTTACCCACACAAATACCCCTTCCTACCACTTGTGTTAGTGTGATCCCTAATCTTTTTGGGTCCCATATACATTGGGGTGGGTTTGGATGGTTTGCCCATGTGGGTGCATCACTCACTCCCACTGCCTCATAAAAGGGTGGTTTTATTCCATAGCACAGCCAACAATGTTCTGTAAGATTCGGGTTAGTTTTGTTCAGTACCCGATAACTAGCCTGCATCATTTTCCAGAGAGAGTTCCCATCGGGATCTTTGGTGGTGTGTATTGCATCACCTAAGGTAGCATGCCGTGATGGTGTAGGTAGAAGTGCTGGCGTTTGTGGCTTAATGGTGGGGCTAAGTGTGGGTGCTTGTGGGTTAAGAGCGGGGTTAGGCCCGATGGCTTGGGGTGCCTGAGGTAGAAGCTTAATAATGTGTACCACTACTCCCAGATCTGTACCAGCTTTGTAAATGAATACTGACCACATTTTTCCCACCATCCAGCCTGTATTAGTTGGCTGCAGGATTTCTAAACTCATATGGGTACAGGTACCTCTGAGGGATATCATTCCGTCAATCGCAAATTTTGGGTGGGTGCATCCATGTGGTCCCCATTTTACCCGCAGAAATTTGTCTTCTCTCTTTGGTTTCCATGCATCAGCTGTTACAATGGTTTCGCATCCCCAATGTCCACAATACAAATAACCTGGATAATTGCAATAACTCATTCCTGGGTTTGAGCTGGGACACCAGTATGTTCCCCATAATGATTTGGATTTGGGCCCTCCCACCACGGGGAATAAGTCACCAACTGTTATCGTAAAGGTCGGAGCACCTACTGTTATACTTTCCTTTATCACCCTGCCATCGCTTGTGATGACCCACTTGAATGGTTGATAGGGATGGTGCACTGATTCTGCCTGTCCTGTCGTGACGAGTCCTAGGATTAGGATGATGCAAAGGTGTCTTAGCTCTCTTCTGTGGGGGTCATATCGCTGGTGTTTGGATTCCGCGGATGCCGGGCTCTCAGGCGTGGGTAGGAAGCTTGTCGACTCGTCGTCCTGTCTCGCCACTAGGTCATACGGGTCACGAGGGCGTCCGATGAACTGTTCCTGCGAACAAAAACTCACAGTTCTCATTAGTTTCACTCTGGAGGTCTGGTTTAATGGACTTAAGTGGACACCACTTAACTTTCCCATCCTTTTTGACCGCGGCATACCCTCGCCCTGTAAGAACTAGCCTCCACCCCTGTTCCCATTCTCCCAGCTCATTTCTGATTATGATCAACGGACCTTCCTCTAACGCTCTGGTGGCCCAATGTTTTTGGGTGGGGCTATTCTTCTCTTCCCCCCTAGGAAATTGATTTAGTGCTAGAAGAGCGGTTGCTAACAGGCGTGCTTGGTCTCCCGAGGGAATGGCGTTGGTGAATCCTTCTGTTCTCGCCAACACCTCTAATTTTGATTTCAGAGTCTGATTTGCTCGTTCAACTATGGCTTGTCCAGTACTGTTATACGGGATGCCATGTGTTAGGGTGATACCCCATTTCAAAACAAATGCCTGGACTGATTTAGAGACAAAGTTCGGACCATTGTCTGTTTTGATCTGATTAGGGATGCCAAGCCACGCCATGACTGTTAACCAATGTTGGATGGTTGCTTTGGAGTCGGTTTTGCGGTGTTGTGTGGCCACAATCATTCCACTATATGTATCTACTGTTACCGCTAACCACGCTCGAGGTTTCAACAACTGACAGAGCGTGAAATCTGTCTGCCACACCTCGGAGGCCTTGAGACCTCTGGGGTTGACTCCACTGGACCACAGTGGTGCTTTCTGACAGTGAGGACATGTTGCTACTACATGTTTCGCGTCCGCGACTGAGATTCCGCATTTCTTCGATAGTGCTTTTGCTCCGATGTGGAGTGACTCATGCAGCTGGCGGGCATCTCGTAATGTCCATAATCCTTTTGCTGCGGCGTCTGCTTTGTCATTGCCGTGTTGGAAAAACCCTTTAATTGGGTTGTGGCTGTTTACGTGGATGACCGATACGGTGCCCTTTCGAGAGAAAAGTGCTTCTTCCAGCATTAGGGCTGCTGTGGATGTTGACACGCCGGGTCCCGACATGGCTAAGCAGAGCTTGGCTACAAACATCGAATCAGTCACTATGTTGAGATGTTCCATTGGGAACAGTCCACACGCCAGTACCACGGCCTTCACTTCTAGCTGTTGGACTGAGAGCGCACGATCGGTCATTTTAATACACTGCCATTCATCTCCTGACTGCCACACTGCCGCCGCGGTTGAGGTCGTTGAGGACGCATCTGTAAAGACCGTTGGTCCCTGTTGGGGTCGGTCCATGATCTTCTGTGGGAGGTCAATGTCGACAATGGCCAGCATTTGAGTCCAGGGGGGTTTTGTAGCATACTGGACTTCGCCGCCGAATCCGGTAAGAGCTATGGCTAGGTACTCTGACATCGCCACTGATTGCGTCGGGAGTTGTTTGCGAAAAGGTAGATATATCCTGGCAGGTTCAGTGCCTAGGTGTCTTAGGGCGAGTTTTCTGCCTTTCATGATAAGATTACCAAGGCATTCGACTCCTGGAGAGAATGCACGTGATGGTTTTCCCAAAACTATCCACAGTATTGGCTGAGCTTTTTCAGGGGGCCCCTGGGCTAGTGCCCCTACTCCTCCCCCCTCTGTGAAATGCACATACAGATCGAGTGGTGCATCCAGGTTCCACCTGGCGAGTGTGCTTGACGATACTTGACGCTCAATAAAGTCAAGGGAGTTCATTGCTTCCGCCGTCAGAGTTTTCTGTTCCCATGGGTTCTTTCCTTTCAGAAGATCGTACAGGGGGGCCATGATTTCGGGAGGGATCAGGACAATGTGGCGAAGCCATTGCAAGGATCCCACCAACTGTTGCATATCGTGGAGTGTTCTGATGTCTCGGTGGATTTTTATTTGCGGGGGGGTTATGTAGGAGCTCGTGACCCCTACTCCCAGGAAGGTTATACACGGTCCCTTTTTAACCTTCGCACTCGCGATTTCGAATCCGTTTGACTTTAGAGTTTCTGAAACTGTTGATATCAGCTGGTCCACCTGGCTTCCTGATGGTGCGGTGATTAAGATGTCATCCATGTATTGAATGATAGTCGCGGTTGGATTGTCACACCGAACCGGTGCCAGCGCCCGATCCACTGTAATCTGGCAGATAGTGGGTGAGTTGATCATTCCTTGAGGTAACACTTTCCACTGGAAGCGCAAGTTGGGGCGTTGGTTGTTTGGGAATATGACAGAAAAAGCAAACCGCTCCCTGTCCTCCTCATGCAGTGGTATTGAAAAGAAACAGTCCTTAATATCAAGGACGGCACACGGTTGTCCTTTTGGTAGCATGGAGCTCATGGGCAGTAGTGTTTGAACGGGACCCATTGGTTGGATCCTTTTGTTTACTTCACGCAAGTCATGGAGAAGGCGGAATCCCTCGCCGGTTCGTTTGGGTGTTACAAAAACGGGGGTGTTCCATGGGCTGGTGGAAGGCTCTATATGACCTCGTTGTAGTTCGCGGTCGACTAGCTTAAGGAGAGCGTCCATTCGAGGCTGTGACAGGGGCCACTGCTCGACCCATACTGGGTCAGATGATTTCCAAGTCAGTCTAATAGGTGGAAGTGGGTGTACGGCAGTGGCCCTTACTGTAAATTTGTCACCCTGGCTTTCAAAAGAGCTAGGGCATCCCTCCCCAACAGGGGTGGGACCCCTGGTATGACATATGGGAAGAGGGTAATGGTTTTCTCCGGTCCCTTTTCAGTGTAGAGCGTGATTGCTATCCGGTAGGTACTCTTCTGAGCTCGGGCCACTCCCCCAACTCCACCCACCGTGGGGGCGTCCTCCAATTTCCAATGTGAGGGCCATTTTGCCTTAGGGATAACCGTAACATCTGCTCCGGTATCAATCAAAAAGGGGATACTAATGGTGGTGCCGTTTGTGGTATCATAGAGAGAGCAGGTACCCCACACCACTGGCGGGTTATCACATTTTACTGCCAGGGCCACCCTGGGATCTCGCCCCCAGGAAATAGTCCTTGTTGCCCCTGAGGTAGGGATAGGTTCGGCTGGGTCGCCGGTTGAGCCATAAAGTTGGTCGTATCTCGAGGGGGTAATAGGTTCGATGGCACCTCGCCCCATCCAGGGTTGGTATAGCTGGGCCGCTTCGTGCTCCAAATGGGAGAGGGCTGCGCGCGGCCAGGTTGCCCCCTCCCCCTCCCGTTTCCCTGGTTTTTTGATCTGCATTCCTTGGCGAGGTGTCCCTTTTTCCCACATGCCCAACACGGTCCTCTGGGTCGATTTTGGCGCAGAGGGGGTGCTGTTGATTGGTCCCCCAGCTGGGGGCAGTTTGCTACCACGTGGCCTACCTGACCACATTTAAAGCATACCATCACATTGGCTATTGCAGTACGAACAGCCACTTGAATCGGAGCTAAATGTTCTTCCTTTGCGACATGCTTAATCATGTCCGCAATACTTGACCCCACTGGCAGCGATCGCAGGATTTCTTTAGTGGCCGAATTACACTGTTGGCGTAAGCAATCTGCCACAACCGGGCCTTTCGCCTCCGCGGGTAAGGTCGAGGAGTCGACCGCTGCCTGGAGGCGGTCCACAAACTGCGTAAAGCTCTCACTTTCAGTTTGTTTAATCGTGGACCATGGTGATGGTTTGACAATGACCCTAGAGGTTGTGCGAATGGCCTCTCTGGCCGCACGAGTAGTTGTCATAACCTCATGGGCCCGCAGGCCTTGGGCCTGTGCATGGGGAGTAATCATTGTTGGATCTGTACCCATCAGCCGCTGCAGGCTGGAGCCATGTAGCGGGTGGTCCGCTCCAGTTACTTGAGCTAGTTGCCTTGCACAGTTATCCTCCCATTCTTGCTTAAAAACAATCATCCCTGCCCCATCAAAAATCAATCTGCAAGTTTGTTTTATATCAAATGGGAGCATATCATCTCCCCCGAAGAGACCATCTATGAGGGTAGAAACCATGGCAGAATTAAGCCCTTTATCCGCAATTGCCTTAACGACCGCTTGTATGTCCTTAGGGTTTACTGGTGAGTGGATCATCTGTCCTCCGTCCGTTACCCGGACCGGGAATGCTAGCACAGCCGATGGGGCCCAATCGGCACATGCAGTCTTTATTTTTCTCCAGTCTGTGAGAGGGATTTTTTCCCTTTGCGGTCCCTTTCTATTTTTGTTTTTAACCGTATATGTTTCCTCTTTCTCCTCTTCTGAGCTTGAGTCAGTTACGAGCCACTCGTCCCAGCTCGTATCCGACCCGGAATCGGAACTTGGCCAGTCAGTTATTTCCGGGTTCCGGTACCCTTTTGTCGGGTTCCGGCCCCGCCCGCTCCCCTTACGCGGGTTCCGGCCCCGGCCGCTCCCCTCACGGGCGGGCCGTTCCCTCCCCCTTGGCTCGCCCCACCCTCTGGTTAGGGGGGGGTTTGCCCTAAAAAGGTATTTTCCCGGGCAGCAGCTCCGATTGGCGTTTTGCCCCGCGCTCGCGCTCCCCCCTCTATGCTGGTTGTTCCTCCCACTTGTTTCCTTTTTATTCTCCTCCCCCTCCTGCTCGCGCGCGTTCGTTAACAATGGCGCTTCTGCCCTGTTCCCGCCACGGGCATCTTCGCCCCGCCCCCTCCCTTCCTGCTCGGCGCCATTTTGGGGCGCATAAGGCGGCGGTCTGGTCCAGACTTCCTCAGACTCCGCTTTCTCTGAGGCGCCCCTGGCCTCCTCGGCTAACCCACTCCAGAAGGATTTAGCTCGTTTCTGCCCCTCCGTAAGTGGGTCGGGGTTCGGGGATTGAGGGGATGTGCCGCCCTCGCACAGCTCGTTAGGCACTGCATAATCGCTATCCTCCGGGGGGTGCAAAGTCTGTGTGGCTGCCCCGACTCCCAATTTAGGGATGGTTTGCAAACAGTCCTTTGCCGCCCTCCAGGTCTCCTGTTCTTGTATTGCTTTCTGCAGGGCCTGTACGACTTTTCCCCACGCTTTAAGATTTTTCCCACAACCCGAAGACATCGTCTCCTCAGCCAACGCTTTAGTGCATTTATCCCACACCTCAGGGTGGAGAATATCCACCGGCTGGTCGATAACACCAGTTTGCAAAAGCCTCGCAACAGCGAGAGTAAAATCTTTGGGTTTACAATCGATACCCCACTGCTTATGTAATTCTGATACGACCTTCACAAGGGCTTCCATCCTCCTTGTTGGTCCGGGAGCGTCCTCCCCGCCGGGCTGGTCCTGCCGCTCCGGCCGCCGTTCACCCGATTCCAGGCGAGTTCCCGGGTTTCGGCACCACTTGTTGCCTTTACTGGCGTGGCGACCCGGTTCGGGAACGGCACGGCGACCAACCCCAGGCCGCTCGGGCCATTAACTCACAGACACCAATGTGGTGGACGGTAAATGGCGTTTATTAGTGTGTAAAACGGTATTATATATCCTGAGTTCACAACGTCACTTACGTCTAGTTGTGCCCTAACCCACACTCTATTGGCTATCAGGGTATTTGGGGAGGGGTCATATCTTTCCGTACAGCCCGATATCTTCCGGCCGCCAGACCCTAACTGCCTACACTCCAGCTTTCCTGTAGGCCCCCTTCAGGTACTGGAAGGCTGCTAGAAGGTCTCCCTGGAGCCTTCTCTTCTGCAGGCTGAAGAGCCCCAACTCTCTCAGCCTCTCTTCATAGGAGAGGTGCTCCAGCCCTCTGATCATCTTCGTGGCCCTCCTCTGGACTCGCTCCAACAGCTCCATGTCCTTCTTATGTTGGGGGCCCTAGAGCTGAACGCAGTACTCCAGGTGGGGTCTCACGAGAGCAAAGGGGCAGAATCACCTCCCACAACCTGCTGGCCACGCTACTTTTGATGCAGCCCAGGATACAATTTGCCTTCTGAGCTGCAAGCGCACATTGCCGGCTCATGTTGAGCTTCTCATCAACCATCACCCTCAAGTCCTTCTCCTCAGGGCTGCTCTCAATCCATTCTTCGCCCAGCCTGTATTTGTGCTTGGGATTGCCCGACCCACGTGCAGGACCTTGCACTTGGCCTTGTTGAACTTCATGCGGTTCGCACAGGCCCAGCTCTCAAGCATGTCAAGGTCCCTCTGGATGGCATCCCTTCCCTCCAGCGTGTCGACCGCACCATACAGCTTGGTGTCGTTGGCAAACTTGCTGAGGGCGCACTCAATCCCACTGTCCGTGTCGCCGACAAAGATGTTAAACAGGACCGGTCCCAATACCGACCCCTGAGGAACGTCACTCGTCACTGGTGTCCACTTGGACATCGAGCCATTGACCGTAACTCTTTGAGTGTGACCATCCAGCCAATTCTTTATCCACCAAGTGGTCCATCTGTCAAGTCCAATACTTGGCTGGACCGAGTCGTCCATCCGTCAAGTCCAATATTTGGGTTAATTGGAACAATTGGATTGGAAAGATGTTTACAGAACATTAGGACAATAGGAGATTTAAACGGCTCAAACTTCAGGCCTAGTGACTGAAATTTGTAGTTTGGGGATGAAAAAAGGCTTACCCAGAGCATGTACAAGACCTCCTGTAAGTAACAAATCACTTCCACCTATCAAATCGAGAATGATATTGGCTATAAAGCAAGAGGAAACCTGAGAGGATCAGGATAAGGCTGAGCTCTCTACAAATGGAATTTCCAAATTTGTGAAGAATCAGGTAGAAAAGGGAAATGCACAGTTGGAAAGGAACAGACTCATCTTACCGAGATTTAAACCTGATGGAGTCAAGTAGCAGAACCAAGTATTACAGAGGAAATCAGTGAATTATAGGGGAACAAACATCACTTAACTCAACAAATAATGTACCTAGTGGAAATATAAATCTCTCCTTAGACAAATGCATACCATCCTGATGTAAACAAGAGGTGGCTGGACAGGACAACCCAGGGTCAGCCAGTCCAATTGCCAGTAGCACAAGAGGTCCTTGTCTTCAAGGATGCTCAGATAAGTCCCTGACCCAAGGAGATATATGATTGGTTTTTGGCTTGTGTTTTGGTTTTTTGGGGTTTTTTTAACCTCCAACAGGTTGCTCTGATAAGTTGAATCCTGCCTCTGGTGGGAGGAGACCCAGAGAGCTCAGCTGAGAGAATATCAGATTTCTTCCTTTGAGATTTAGGAGGGGTTGGAAAGTTAAAACAGATAGTGAAGATGGTGATGTCATTTTTGAATGCTGTGTTATCTCATCTTTTTATGGAGTTTCTTTCACAATTGAGTATTGCAATGATGCCTTACCTGCCGTGGGCACTGTGTTATTGCTTGCTTCTTATGAATGTTTACATGCAGTTTAGCAGTGGGCACTGGTCGAAATGTATTGTTTTGGTATGGGGTTTGATACTGATTTATGCTGTGAAAAACTGGGCAGTTAATATTCCGATCTCTTATCTCTATGACACAATGATGGGCAGCTTTAATCGTGAATCAGTAGCAGCAACTTCATCTGCACGCTCCAGGCGTCCTTTAGCAGATTCTGTTAATGATTACACTTCCAGTTTTACTTTGGGAAATAGTACCTTCTCCTTTTCTGCCAAGCTGATTCCACTAGATTTTGCGAAATTAGGATGGTGCTGTCTAGGTGGCATGTTTTTATTTTTGGTTGTCCTGAATGTGTTTCTGATGTGGGATAAGATTAAATATCGGTGCAGGGACAGTTGTAGGTGTTATGCAGCCACCTCAGATCCTACAGTGTGTACTGCCGCTACAGCCTCAGATCCTACAGTGTGTACTGCCGCTACAGCCACTAAACCCACTGAAACCTCGGCAGCCTGTACCACAGCTGCTACACCCCCCAAGATGGCCACTGCAGCTACTCAGACTCTCAGCACTCCCACGACAGCCACTGCATCTACTCAGACCCCAGCATCTATCGAATCTGTACCAATTGCTCCTGTAACCAGGAAGAAATACCAAAAGAAATCAGCTTGTGAAGAGAAGGATGATGACTCAGAGCCTTCTAAGACAGAGCCATCATATGACCCAGGTGAGGGCCCTTCTCAGGCAGAGTTAGGGCCTGACACAGATGGGGGTTTCCTCGATCGTCCTTTTAAAGCAGACCCATCACAGAAGAAAGGTCCTTCTAAAGCAGAACTATCACAAGAGGACTCGGACGTAGAGATAACCTACCACTCCTTATCCCTGAAGGACCTGAGAAATATAAGGAAAGACTTCAGCCGTTATGACGGTGAACCTATTATTACCTGGCTGCTCCGATGCTGGGATAATGGGGCAGATAGCATGCAATTAGATGGCAGAGAAGCCAGACAGTTGGGATCCCTGTCCAGAGATGGTGGTATTGATAAGGCGCTCGCAAGAAAGTCAAACACTGTCAGTCTCTGGAGGCGACTCTTGTCAGCTGTAAAGAGCAGGTATCCCTATAAAGATGATGTTATGAGTCACCTAAGCAAATGGACCACTATAGAAAAAGGTATTAACTACCTTAGAGAACTGGCTGTGCAAGAGATCATTTATAGACACCCACGGGACATTGTAGATCCTGTAGATCCTGATGAAGTGGAATGCAACCGATCCATGTTCCGGAAGGTTGTGAAGAATGCTCCACCGACATATACCCATACATTGTCAATATTAGTATGGGGAGAAGATGCTATGGCACGATCTAGTGTGGGCGAAATGGCTAACTGTATGCGACAGTATGAAGATAGTATTTCTTCCCCACTGCAGGCACGCATCTCGGCTGTGGAAAAACTGACTAAGGAGAACAAGGACTCATTTAAACAACTGTCACACAAACTGTCCAGGATCGAGAATAAACTTGACTCTCTACCTACACAGGCGCGTGTTGCAGCTGTTAAGAGAAAACGCTCTCCTACAGCACCAGCTCAAAGGAAACGGAACACATCACGAGGTATCCTGTGGTTTGCCCTGCGTGGTTATGGGGAGGACATGAGCAGATGGCATGGACAACCTACCAGTACCCTACAGGCACGAGTACGTGAGTTGCAAGCTAAAAGAAATACCAGAGAGAATTTTTCTAGGAGGATGGCTGCTCCAGTTACCAGTGAGCAGGACCCCAGTCAGGGGAGATGGGCCTCAAATCACTTTTTCCCAAGTGTGAATAGGAGAAATGAAGGTCCAGTCCCTGTGAGCAGCATGAATCCATTTCTTAATTAGGGGGGGCCCTGCCTCCAGCCAGGTGGAGGAGAGGGACAACCGGATTTATTGGACTGTGTGGATTCGATGGCCTGGCACATCAAAACCACAAAGGTATCGAGCCTTGGTAGACACTGGTGCACAGTGCACCCTAATGCCATCGGATCATAAAGGGGCAGAATCTATCAGCATTTCAGGAGTAACAGGAGGATCTCAAGTGTTATCTGTATTGGAGGCCGAAGTGAGCCTAACTAAAAATGAATGGAAAAAGCACCCCATTGTGACTGGCCCAGATGCTCCGTGCATCCTTGGCATAGACTACCTCAAGAGAGGGTATTTTAAGGACCCAAAAGGGTATAGATGGGCCTTTGGTATAGCAGCTGTAGAGACTGAGGACATTAAACAGCTGTCTACCTTGCCTGGCCTCTCAGAAGATCCTTCCGTTGTGGGGTTGCTGAAGGTTGAAGAACAACAGGTGCCAATTGCTACAACGACAGTGCACCGACGACAATATCGCACCAATCGAGACTCCCTGATCCCCATTCATAAACTGATTAGACAATTAGAAAATCAAGGAGTGATTGGCAAGACTCGCTCACCCTTTAATAGTCCTATATGGCCAGTGCGAAAGTCTGATGGAGAATGGAGATTAACTGTGGACTATCGTGGCCTAAATGAAGTTACGCCACCGCTGAGGGCTGCTGTGCCAGACATGCTAGAACTTCAATACGAACTGGAGTCAAAGGTAGCCAAGTGGTACGCCACTATAGACATTGCTAATGCATTTTTCTCTATTCCTTTGGCACCAAAGTGCAGGCCATAGTTTGCTTTTACCTGGAGAGGTATCCAGTATACCTGGAATCGACTGCCCCAGGGGTGGAAACACAGTCCTACTATTTGCCATGGACTGATTCAGACTGCACTAGAAAAGGGTGGAGCTCCAGAACATTTGCAATACATTGATGACATCATTGTGTGGGGAGATACAGCAGCAGAAGTTTTTGACAAAGGAGAGAAAATAATTCAAATTCTTCTGAAAGCTGGTTTTGCCATAAAAAGAAGCAAGGTCAAGGGACCTGCCCGGGAGATCCAGTTTTTAGGGATTAAATGGCAAGATGGGCGTCGCCAGATCCCGATAGAGGTGATCAACAAAATAACAGCCATGTCCCCACCAACAAACAAAAAGGAAACACAAGCCTTCTTAGGCGTTGTGGGTTTCTGGAGAATGCATATTCCAGATTACAGCCAGATTGTACGCCCTCTCTATCAGGTGACCAGAAAGAAAAATGATTTTCAGTGGGGCCCTGAACAACGACAGGCTTTTGAACAGATTAAACAAGAGATTGTGCATGCAGTAGCCCTTGGACCAGTCCGTACGGGACAAGATGTTAAAAATGTGCTCTACACCTCAGCTGGGGACAATGGTCCTACCTGGAGCCTCTGGCAGAAAGTGCCAGGGGAGACTCGAGGTCGACCCCTAGGATTTTGGAGTCGAGGATACAAGGGCTCCGAGGCCAATTACACCCCAACTGAAAAAGAGATACTGGCAGCATATGAAGGAGTTAGAGCTGCTTCAGAGGTAATTGGTACTGAAGCACAACTTCTCCTAGCACCTCGATTACCAGTACTAGGCTGGATGTTCAAGGGTAAGGTTCCCACTACCCATCATGCAACTGATGCTACATGGAGTAAATGGATTGCATTAATTACGCAGAGGGCTCGAATAGGAAACCCTAATCGCCCAGGAATCTTAGAAGTGATCATGGACTGGCCAGAAGGCAAAGACTTTGGAATGCCACCAGAAAAGGAGGTGACACGTGCTGAAGAAGCCCCACCATATAATGAACTACCAGAGGATGAGAAGCAGTATGCCCTGTTCACCGATGGATCCTGCCGTCTTGTAGGAAAGCATCGGAAGTGGAAAGCTGCTGTGTGGAGTCCCATACGACGAGTCACAGAAGCCACAGAAGGACAAGGTGAATCAAGTCAATTCGCAGAGGTAAAAGCCATCCAGCTGGCTTTAGACATTGCTGAACGAGAAAAGTGGCCAAGGCTGTATCTTTATACTGACTCATGGATGGCAGCAAATGCCTTGTGGGGGTGGTTAAAGCAGTGGAAGCGAAGCAACTGGCAGCGCAAAGGGAAACCTATTTGGGCTGCTGAATTGTGGCAAGATATTGCTGCTCGGCTAGAGAAACTAGTCGTGAAGGTACGTCATGTAGATGCTCACGTACCTAAAAGTCGGGCAACTGAGGAACATCTAAACAACCAACAAGCGGATCAAGCTGCTAAAGTGTTCCAAATAGAATTGGACTGGGAACACAAAGGTGAACTATTTTTAGCTCGGTGGGCTCATGACACTTCAGGTCATCAAGGAAGAGATGCAACATACAGATGGGCTCGTGACCGAGGGGTGGATTTAACCATGGACTCTATTGCACAGGTTATCCATGATTGTGAAACATGCGCCGCAATTAAGCAAGCCAAACGGTTAAAACCTTTGTGGTATGGGGGGCGGTGGTTGAAATATAAATATGGGGAGGCCTGGCAAATTGACTATATCACACTCCCTCAAACCCGCCAGGGTAAACGCTATGTGCTTACCATGGTGGAGGCGACCACCGGATGGTTGGAAACATACGCTGTGCCCCATGCCACTGCCCGGAACACTATTCTGGGCCTCGAAAAGCAAATCTTGTGGCGACATGGCACACCAGAGAGAATTGAGTCGGACAATGGGACTCATTTCAAAAACAGTCTCATAGACAACTGGGCCAAAGAGCATGGCATCGCATGGGTATATCACATCCCCTATCATTCACCAGCCTCTGGGAAAATTGAACGGTATAATGGGCTGTTAAAAACTACCCTGAAAGCAATGGGGGGTGGAACCTTTAAAAACTGGGATAAACATCTGGCACAAGCTACCTGGTTAGTTAACACCAGGGGATCTATCAATCGAGCTGGCCCTGCTCAGTCAGACCTTCTACATACAGTAGAAGGAGATAAAGTCCCGGTGGTGCATGAAAGGAATCTGTTGGGAAAAACTGTCTGGATTCTTCCTGTAACGGGCAAAGGTAAACCCATTCGTGGGATTGCTTTTGCTCAGGGACCTGGATGTACTTGGTGGGTGATGTTGCAAAATGGTGAAGTCCGATGTGTCCCTGAAGGTGATCTGATTCTGGGTGAGAATACTTAATTCTGAACTGTATGTTGTTACTACATAAGTGTCTTTCAGGTTAAGACAGTGGTGATGAGACCGGAGCTAGCTTCATCAAGTGGCGTCCAGTAACCTCCTCGAGTCTGACATCTTTAACCTGCAACCCGTGGGCACGAACCATGACAAAAGAGAGACTGCTAGCCAGAGAGACTGCTGAGAGACTGCTAGCCAGATGGAAACCCACAATCCTGAACCAAATGAACTTGATGGACTTTTCGCATAAAGATGAATCATAGACTAGTGATATGTATATATATATTTGAAAATGAAAAGGTACTGGTGATCTGAGTATGACATGAATGGTATGGAATAAGGGGTGGAATGTCCTGGTTTGGCTCAAACCAGGCCAAATAGCCTTAGAGAACCCAAGGTCACTGCTTACGAGTAAAGAGCCGAAGGGGGTTGTACCTGCAGGGAGGAGTGGACGGGGCAGGTGACCCAGGATTGACCAGCAAGGTATTCCATCCCATACATGTCATTCTCACTTTCCTGTTTATCACTAACCCACTGCCTCCTGGAGGTGGGGCCCAGAAGGGAGGGGCCCTCCTGTCTCCCACTGATTGGTACCAGCTTTGCCAAATCTCCAGTTAAAAGCCTGCAGGTGTGATGGCAGTAGAGCTACTGCATTTTCCCCTCTGCCCGTGCTGGGGGGAGCAACTCTGCCTGAGGAGGATTTCCAAGCTCTCAGTCTTGGCTTTGTATATATTTGTATATATTTGTATATATTTGATTATTTCTATTATTATTGTTATTATACCTTTTTTTTTTCATTATTATAGTTTATTAAAACTGTTTTAACTTTCCAACCCATAAGTCTCTCTCCCTTTTTCCCTTTCCCTTTCCCTTCGGGGGGGGGGGAGGGTTAACAGAGAGCGTCTGCCACCTGGTTAATAGCTGGCCCAGCTTTAAACCGTGACACCTGTGATTTCTCCGTAGCATTTTTTCCTTCTTTCCTGAGAAGATAGTAAAGGAGCGATAGGAAGACACTCCTATTGCTTGAAAAAAACCTTCTCTCCCACCCCAGCTGAGAGTGGCCAGAGTGATTTACAGCCTCCTGCAAACTGCAGGCAAAACAGCTTTGGGAGTACAGCAAGAATAAGAGAGGTACCTGCCCTTACTTGTGTGGCTCATTTAGTGGCTCACACCAGCAAAGAGGGGATGATTGCAGCTATATGATAGGATTGGTTTGCTCCAAATATTTGATTGGTTTGTCCCAAATTTTTCTTGTGCACATATTTTTCAGTCAGTTGTCTATTCTCAACATTATTTTGGAATAGGATGAGAACAATGGAATGCTTTAGTGAAGTCACTGAGCTAATGACTACATCGTTAAAATGTTGCTATATCTGAAGATAAAGCTAATACTGGAAAAGGAAAACTAAAGAACTTTAAATATGATTTAATTTTCTTTTAATAGTCCACATTGTATTGGGTTTGCATGGCAAGGTTTTGGTAGCGTGGGCGCTACAGGGGTGGCTTCTGTGAGAAGCTGCTAGAAGCTGCTGTCCGATAGAGCCAATGCCAGACAGATCCAAGATGGACCCGCCGCTGGCCAAGGTTGAGCCAATTAGCGAAGGTGGTAGCACCTCTGTGATAACATATTTAAGAAGGGGAAAAAAAAAAACCTGCTGCAAAACAGCAGCCAGAAGAGAGGAGTGAGAATATGTGAGAGAAACAACTATGCAGACACCAAGGTCAGTGAAGAAGGAGGGGGAGGAGGTGATCCAGGAGCCAGAGCAGAGATTCCCCTGCAGCCTGTGGTGAAGACCATGGTGAGGCAGGTTGTCCCCCCCTGCAGCCCATGGAGGTTAAAGGTGGAGCAGATATCCACCTGCAGCCCGTGGAGGACCCTATGTCGGAGCAGATGGATGCGCCCGAAGGAGGTTGTGACCCCATGGAAAACCCGTGCTGGAGCAGGCTCCTGGCAGGACCTGTGACCCCATGGAGAGAGGAGCCCACGCTGGAGCAGGTTTTCTGGCAGGACTTGTGACCCTGTGGGGGACCCACGCTGGAGAAGTCCGTTCCTGAAGGACTGCACCCTGTGGAAAGGACCCATGCTGGAGCAGTTCATGAAGAACTGCAGCCCGTGGGAAGGACCCATGTTGGAGAAGTTCGTGGAGGACTGTCTCCCATGAGAGGGACCCCAAGCTGGAGCAAGGGAAGAGCGTGAGGAGGAAGGAGTGGCAGAGACAGCGTGTGATGAACTGACCACACCCCCCATTCCCTGTCCCCCTGTGCTGCTCAGGGGGAGGAGGTAGAGAAATTGGGAGTGAAGTTGAGCCCGGGAAGAAGGGAGGGGTGGGGGGAAGGTGTTTTAATATTTGTTCTTATTTCTCATTCCCGTACTCTGATTTTTATTGGCAATAAATTAAAATAATTTTCCCGAGTTGAGTCTATTTTGCCCGTGATGGTAATTGCTGAGTGATCTCTCCCTGTCCTTATCTCGACCCATGAGTCTTTCGTTATATTTTTATTCCCCTGTCCAACTGAGGAGTGGGAGTGATAGAGCAGCTTGGTGGGCACCTGGCGTCCAGCCAGGGTCAACCCACTACACACATAAATTTAGTATTTGTATAATTCATATTCTTTTTCATTTAATCAAATAGTTCTATAGTTTGAACAATTAGGAAGGGGCTTTCATTTTGTCAGAAATTAAGGTGTAAAGAATTAAAGCTTGCTAGTAAACTACTGTCCAAATCCTTGAATCTTCATATTGTTAGGACAACTTTTCAACAAAATAATATAGGACAACAGGAGAAGACATGTATAGTTGCACACCCTAAACTGTGGGGACCACTTTTAAATTTGCAAATTGACTTTATTCAGATGCTTAAATGCTGTAATTTTGAGTATGTCCTTGTCATTTTAGATTTGTTCTCAGGATGGGTAGAGGCCTATCCTTGTAAACATTGCAGATGAAACAACTGTTGCAAAAAAAATAAAAAAGCTAAGAGAACTAATTCCTGGGTGTAGTATTCCTCTAAAACTATATAGAAATAGGGGGACCCATTTTACTGGACAAGTAATGCAGAAAATTTATGCAGCCCTACAAATAGACCAAAAGTGTCATTGTGCCCATCACCCCCAATCCAGTGGGGCTGTAGAGAAGAAAAACACTGATTTGAAAATAAAATCTGCAAAGACTTGTGCAGAGACTGTCCTGAAATGTCCAGCTGTGTTACCTCTCCCACTGATGTATATAAGAGGCATTGTGAATAGAAAACAGGGGCTGTCACCTCATGAAATTTTAATGGGCAGACCCATGTGACTGTCTTACACAGCACCCTTAACTCACATACAGGCAAACTTAAAACTAACAGATAATGCTCTTCTAAAATATTGACAGGTATTAATGAAATGTATAAGGACTTGCCAAACACAGCTGAAAGAAGCCTTACCAGAACCCACCACTGAAGTCTGTCACTCCTTGAAACCAGGAGACTGGGTCTACACTAAGGTATACCAGTGAAAACAGGCACTTCAGCTGTGCTGGAAGGGACCTTATCAGGTGCTGGTAATTACTAATGATGCAGTAATGTGCAAGGGCCTGTTCAACTGGATCCGTGCTTCCCAGTGTAAAAGGGTCACACCACCTTCAGACAACGCAGAGTGTATCACCTGTCACAGCAGAGCTAGATGATCTGGATGAACTTCCTTTGATCAAATCTCAACAAAAGAATAATCTACAACCCTGCAAATAGACTTTGATGACCCTATTATTATCATCTGAACCTGTTCATTGCTTTTAGAAATTGTAGCTTTGTTTGCTCTGGGATTTTGCATTTGGGTTTATATTATTACTGGTCATATACTAACCTGTAAGAATTGTTATATGATAAGACCTTAAGGAATGAAGGATTATGAGGGGTATATGGGTCTAAGGCCCATAATATACTGCCTGTTAATAGGACCGGCACTTGTATGTTAAGATGTGTTGTTTTTTTTCTTGGCATCTCAATACATCCAGACCTCTTCCGGAATGATGGGCACAACTTACCCCAAAGTACCAAATGAAGTACAAAACGCTCTGTGCAAAATTTGTTGTTATTTGACAAACTGTCTTCCACCAGTTTGCATGAGCATTCCTCCCCTGCCTAGGAGTACCAGAATTATAAAGGGCTATCATATATAAATCTCCTGTAATGGAAGAGATGGGTAATGCTATTTCAGCCTTACAGTTAGAGGCAAAACAAGCATCTCAGGCAGCTCTTCAAAACAGAATAGCATTAGATTATGTGCTCATCCCTCAACAAAGGTATATATATACTGGTTAACATCACTTCACAGAATCACAGAATCGTCTTGGTTGGAAAGGACCTTTAAGATCATCGAGTCCAACCATTAACCTAACACTACCAAGTCAATCACTAAACAATATCCCTAAGTACTACATCTACTCATCTTTTAAATACTTCCAGGGATGGTGACTCCACCACTTCCCTGGGCAGCCTGTTCCACTGCTTGATAACCCTTTCCGTGAAGACATTTTTCCTGATATCCAATCCAAACCTCCCCTGGCACAACTTGAGGCCATTTCTTCTATCGCTTGTTACCTGGGAGAAGAGACTAACAACCTCCTCGCTACAACCTCCTTTCAGGTACTTGTAGACAGCAATAAGGTCTCCCCCCAGCCTCCTTTTCTCCAGGCTAAACAACCCCAGTTCCCTCAGCCGTTACTCATAAGACTTCTTCTCTAGACCCTTCACCAGCTTCGTTGCCCTTCTTTGGACTTGCTCCAGCACCTCAATGTCTTTCTTGTAGTGAGGGGCCCAAAATTAAACACTATTCAAGGTGTGGCCTCACCAGTGCTGAGTACAGGGGGACGATCATTTCCCTTGTCCTGCTGGCCACACTATTTCTGATACAAGCCAGGATGCTGTTGGCCTTCTTGGCCATCTGGGCACACTCCTGGCTCATATTCAGCTGGCCATCAATCAACACCCCCAGGTCCTTTTCCACCAGGCAGCTTTCCAGCCACTCTTCCCCAAGCCTGTAGCTTTGCATGGGGTTATTGTGCCCCAAGTGCAGGTCCCGACACTTAGCCTTATTGAATCTCATACAATTGGCCTTAGCCCATCGATCCAGCCTGTCCAGATCCCTCTGCAGAGCCTTCCTACCCTCAAGCAAATCAACATTCCCGCCCAACTTGGTGTCATCTGCAAACTTACTGAGGGTGCACTCGATCCCCTCATCCAGATCATTGATAAAGATATTAAAGAGAACTGGCCCCAACACTGAGCCCTGGGGAACACCACTTGTGACTGGCCGCCAACTGGATTTAACTCCATTCACCACAACTCTTTGGGCCCTGCCATCCAGCCAGTTTTTTACCCACTGAAGTGTACACCCATCCAAGACATGAGCAGCCAGTTTCTCCAGGAGAATGCTGTGGGAGACGGCGTCAAAGGCTTTAGTAGAGTCCAGATAGACAACATCCACAGCCTTTCCCTCACCCAGTAAGTGGGTCATCTTGTCAGAGAAGGAGATCAGGTTAGTCAAGCAGGAGCTACCTTTCATAAACCCATGCTGAATGCGCCTGATCGCCTGGTTGTCCTGTACATGCCCCATGATAGCACTCAAGATGATCTGCTCCATAACCTTCCCTGGCACTGAAGTCAGACTGACAGGCCTATAGTTCCCCAGATCTTTCTTCCGGCCCTCCTTGTAGATGGGCGTCACGTTCGTTAATTTCCAGTCCCCAGAACCTCCATGGTTAGCCAGTACTGCTGATAAATGATGGAAAGTGGCTTGGTGAGCACTTCTGCCAGCTCCCTCAGTACCCTTGGGTGGATCCCATCCAGTCCCATAGACTTATGCATGTCTAAGTGGCATAGCAGGTCTCTAACCATTTCCCCATGGATTATGGGGGCTTCACTCTTCTCCCCATCCCTGTCCTCCAGCTCATGAGGCTGGGTACCCGGAGAACAACTCACCTTACTACTAAAGACTGAGGCAGAGAAGGCATTAAGCACCTCAGCCTTTTCCTCATCCTTTGTCACCATGTTACCTCCTGCATCCAGCAAATGATGGAGATTCTCTTTGGCCCTCCTCCTGTGGCTAATGTATTTGTAGAAACATTTTTTATTGCCTTTTACAGCAGTGGCCAGATTAAGTTCTAGCTGGGCTTTGGCCCTGCTAATTTTCTCCCTGCATAGCCTCACAACATCCTTGTAGTCCTCTTGAGTGGCCTGCCCCTTCTTCCAAAGCTCATAAACTCTCCTTTTTTTCCCCTGAGTTCCAGCCAAAGCTCTCTGTTCAGCCAGGCCAGTCTTCTTCCACACCGAGTCGTCTTCCGGCATATGGGGACAGCCTGCTCCTGTGCCTTTAAGATTTCTTTCTTGAAGAGTGTCCAGTCTTCCTGGACCCCTTTGCCCTTCAGGACTGCCTCCCAAGGGACTCTGTCAACCAGGCTCCTAAACAGGCCAAAGTCTGCCTTCTGGAAGTCCAAGGTAGCAGTTCTGCTGACCCCCTTCCTTACTTCTCCAAGAATCAAAAACTATCATTTCATGATTGCTATGCCCAAGATGGCCTCCAACCATTACATCACTCACAAGTCCTTCCCTGTTCACAAACAACAGGTCCAGCGGGGCACCTTCCCTAGTTGGCTCACTCACCAGCTGTGTCAGGAAGTTCTCTCCCACACCCTCCAGGAACCTCCGAGACTGTTCCCTCTCTGCTGTATTGTATGTCCAGCAGACATCCGGTAAGTTAAAGTCCCCCATGAGAACAAGAGCAACTGATCGTGCGACTTCTCCCAGCTGCTTATAGAATATTTCATCTACCTCTTCATCCTTACTGGGTGGTCTATAGCAGACTCCCACCATGAGATCTACCTTGTTGGCCTTCCCCCTGATCCTTACCCATAAACACTCAACCCCATCATCAACATCGTCATGCTCTAGACTCCCTAATATACAGGGCCACCCCACCGCCTCCCTTACCTTGCCTGTCCCTTCTGAAGAAGGGATTATGTACAGCACTTGCTGTACATATGCAGACCAAGACCAGAGAATAGAAACGAGTGTACATAAAATTTGAGGTAAACTTCAAATACTGCATGAAATACCTGGAGAAAAACCTTTTTGACCTCTGGGGATAGCTCCCAGACATGAAAGGATAGTTGGGAAAAGCTGCTTAAGACAGCATTGAAGTATAATTTGTTGGGATTATTATTTGTTGATATTATTAACTTTTGGTGGTTGTGTATGTATTAGTTCAGTTGTTTTTATGTTGTAGCCAATTGGGTACCGAGGGGTACAACTAGAATTCCCCAACAGTATCCTGAATGTACACGTCATGGATTGACAATCCTGGTGATCTATAATTATCATTCAATAACTTAAAATATCTGATAATTACAAATTAAACATTTCACTTCCACCCTTTTTTAACTTTCCAACCCTAGAAATGAAATGGGACTATGCTTCTGGAAAGTAAAAACAGCCTGAAGACTTTATGATCAGGGACAATAATATCTACACATGTGAACAAATATTTTACATTTATTCTAGTCCCACATATTTAGTTATAATTTAGATTTTCCAGTTTTCTTTCCTGATGGTGTTTTAAAGGAGTCCGTTCCTGTATCAAAGTGAAAGGATAAAGGTAATGATGTAACAATCAACTGTTAAAGGTTTAGTGAAATATTCTGTTAACTCAACAGAAGGCCAACTTTAAACTCAATGACAAGGCCCTGTGGTTTTTGTACCACACCGATTCAAAATTAATATGAAAGATAATGATGTATTCCATGTACAAATATTATTACAGTCAGTATAATATCCACTGTGATGCTTATTTCTATTACATTCAAATAAGTTTACACTTTTAGCCGAAGCAACTAGACGAAAGCCTCAAGTATTGCCAGCTTTTCTAATTAGGAAGAAGAGTGCTGATGCTTTTTTATAAACTCTATATATGTTATTCTGAAGTAGCTTGGCATTTTTCACATTTGTATTAAGTCCTGTTTTCCTGAACATTGGAAGAACTGAACAAGTACATTTCATAGAATCATAGAATGGTTTGGGTTCGAAGGGACCTTAAAGATCATCTAGTTCCAACGCCCCTGCCACAGGCAGGAACACCTTTCCTCTAGACCAGGTTGCTAAAGCCCCATCCAACCTGGCCTTAAACACAGCCAGGGAGGGGGCATCCACAACTTCTCTGGGCAACCTGGTCCAGTGTCTCACCACCCTCACAGGAAAGAATTTCTTCCTAATATCTAATCTAAATCTCCCCTCTTTCAGTTTAAAACCATTACCCCTCGTCCTATCACTACATGCCCTTGTAAAAAGCCCCTCTCCAGCTTTCCTGTAGGCCCCCTTCAGGTACTGGAAGGCTGCTAGGAGGTCTCCCCAGAGCCTTCTCTTCTCCAGGCTGAACCACCCCAACTCTCTCAGCCTATCTTAATAGCAGAGGTGCTCCAGCCCTCTGATCATCTTCGTGGCCCTCCTCTGGATTCGTTCCAACAGCTCCATGTCCTTCTTATGTTGGGGGCCCCAGAACTGGACGTAGTACTCCAGGTGGGGTCTCACGAGAACAGAGTAGAGGGGGAGAATCACCTCCCTCGACCTGCTGGCCATGCTGGTTTTGATGCAGCCCAGGATACGGTTGGCTTTCTGGGCTGCAAGTGCACATTGCTGGCTCATGTTGAGCTTCTTGTCACCCATCACCCCCAAAGTCCTTCTTCTCAGGGCTGCTCTCAATTCATTCTTCGCCCAGTCTGTATTTGTGCTTGGGATTGCCCTGACCCACGTGCAGGACCTTGCACTTGGCCTTGTTGAACTTCACGTGGTTCATACAGCTTGGTGTCGTTGGCAAACTTGCTGAGGGCGCACTCAATCCCACTGTCCATGTCACCGACAAAGATGTTAAACAGGACCGGTCCCAATACCGGCCCCTGAGGAACGCCACTCGTCGCTGGTCTCCGCTTGGACATTGAGCCGTTGACCACAACTCTTTGAGTGTGACCATCCAGCCCATTCCTTATGCACCGAGTGGTCCATCCGTCAAGTCCATGTCTCTCCAATTTAGAGACAAGGATGTCATGCGGGACAATGTCAAATGCTTTGCACAAGTCCAGGTAGATGACATCAGTTGCTCTTCCCCTATCCACCAGCGCTGTAACCCCGTCATAGAAGGCCATGAAATTTGTCAGACACGATTTGCCCTTAGTGAAGCCATGTTGGCTGTCACCAATCACCTCCTTATTTTCCATGTGCCTCAGTATAGTTTCCAGGAGGATCTGCTCCATGATCTTGCCAGGCACAGAGGTTTATGTTTATTATCCTATGCTATGTTATCCATCCCAAATTCAAAAGCTCACTCTCTTGACTATTTTCATGATTAAACCCTATTAACTATCAACATTAGGTGCATTTGGCTTGTCTTCCAACACTTAACAACAGTGCTGGCATCTCATGGTATTGCAGTGTGGTGCTAAGGCATCTCTCTTTATACCTGGTGTAAGCAAATCCCAAAAATAGAAAAACCTGTGGCACTGTGTTGCAGACAGTGATGTGCTCCTCAGTGGGGCCCAGAGTCAAGGTGCCCTGCTACAAAGGCCCCTAAGGCATTAGATTACTTTTACAGACTTAGCTTACTTTTAGCACTTAGGTTATAGATCATTGTTCACTAGGAAAGAATTAACAGTGTTTACATAGTGTGGTTGCTAAACTGTGAACTATATGGGGCCCTGGATTAATGTAAAGAATATCCTGAAAGAGGACACAATGGGGCAATTCTTACATCATAAGGATCATGCCTGATTAGTCTTTTCACTTCTAGCAGCAGAGAGAAAAGAAACAATACAGAAAAAGGTATAGTGCTGTGTCTCCATTTAGCTCACACCCAGGGCTAAACAATAACCAGTTGTTCTATCACTCAATGCCCTCTCCCCAACTGAGAAAGGGAATTGGGAAAAGGAGGGGGAACTCATGGGTTGGAATTTAAACAGATTTAATAAAATAAGAAAACCAATATCAATACTAATACAAAAGACACAAAATTATACTTAGCCCATAGAGTAGTGGCAAGTCCCTCCAGGGATAGTAACCACTGAGAAGAGTAGAAGGAGAAAGAAGTATGGGAAAAGACACAGACACAGACAACACAGGCACAAACCCCCCGCAGCAAGCTTTCCAATTTATAGTGGACCTGACGTTAATGTTATAGAATACACCTGTGGGCCAGCCTGGGTCAGCTGCCCTGGCTTACTGCTAACCATAGCATAGCTGGCCACAAACTAAAACAAAATGTAACAGAAAATTGATTCTATAATTTTATCCCCATGAAACCAGGACATGGTGAAACAGAGAAAGCATGCCTCCAAAAAAAAGGGAAATTAATTTTGCAAATAACTGTGAACCTACTTTGGAATGTCTGTCTCCATTTGTGTTTCATTTAAATGAAACTGAGTATCAATAACTGTTTTATATAATGGAAATAGCTTGTAACAGTTGCTGGCAGATTTTGGTCAGAAAATGTTTTTAAATTAGGCTTTGTATTTAAACATTTTAAAGGAGAAACAAATGTTGTAGTGATGGGGGTGCTGTCTTTTAAAGGAAAGACTTCCATTCAAATGTCTGTTCAGAATCAGGCAGTTAACGTATTTGATCTCATTTTAGCCTCTCCAGACAAGATCAGTGTCTGCCAGTTTTGTGGAGCGTGCTGTGCTGGGTCTTCCACTGTTGTCTTCTGATGCTGTCCAGCTACACATGAAATACCTGCACTTGGGGAGCTCTTGCAACAGGAAAATTTGTATTTCAGTTGGTATTGAAGTATTTGACAAAAAGTAAAACAGCTTTAGCAGGAAGGATTGCAAAATGGTCAATTGTACCAGAACACCTAATCAACATGGTCCAACTAGTGAACTGCAAAGCAGATCTGGCCTACAGGCTACTTCTATCCAGCCTCATATCAAGGGCAGCTGAGTACCTGCCCACTTGCCTGCCTTGCCACAGAAACTTCAGTAAATGCTGCACTTGGGGCTACTACTACAGAGATACTGCTGCTCAGGTATTCTGCTCTGCCAGAAGCAGTAACAGCCATAGCTGCACAAGGAGCATAAACAGGGCTCCAGCCTCCAAGTGTATCTACTTGTGGATTTTATTGAGGGTGTTCAAGATACTCAGCAGTGGCTGCATCTTCACATCCCAAATATCTCCTCCAGAGCAAAGCCAGATGGGTTTCAGTAATTTCCCCCAAATAATGAGTGTAAGCATAGTCAAGCATCCTAGAAAACTGCAACCATAGCTTTTTATTTAAACTCTTAAATAAATATTTAAGTCAATGTTTCTCATTTGCTTTTAAATTCTGCTTCATTTTTCATGAAGTAAAGAACAGCACTGAACAGGAAGGGTTGCCTCCACATAAGTTGAAAAGACAGTCTTGCCTGTTACAGGATTGTCCTGGTTTGGACTAAAACAGAACCAATTTTCCTTTCAGTGATTTTTCCTTTCAGCTAAGTCTCTTCTAAGTAACTGCATCCCATACATGTCATTCTCAGTATAAAGCTGAGGGATCACGAGGGTCTCGCTCTCTTCTTCTATGGCCGGCGTCCAAAGAGGACTCCGTCCGTTTTTCTCCTGCCCTCTGTCCCCATCCATGCATTCCTGAATCCAGTTCCCATACATCGCTGGGCCCAGTCCGGGGCTTCCGGAGCCTGCCCTGCAGCGCCAGTGGTGTTGAGATCGTCATCGGGGGAGCTCGATCTTGGTTTTGTATATATGTAATTATTTCCATTATTATAATAATACTATTTTTCATTGTTATAGTTTATTAAAACTCTTAATTTTCCAACCCATAAGTCTCTCTCCCTTTTCTCTTTTCCTTCCCCTTCTGGGGGAAGGGGGAAGAGTTTAATAGCCGGTTGTTCTGGTTTGGCCTAAAACAGAACCAGTTTTCCTTTCAGTGATTTTAACTTTCAGCTAAGTCTCTTCTAAGTAACTGCACTTTCTGAAACTAGCTGCATGTTTTGCAGACAGTGTCTGCTTCTAAGATTGATAACGCTCAAAGTTTATAGTTATCACTGAGGCACCGGTAGGGATGATACACAGAAAGGCGCTTGCTGTACTTATTCTTAGAGAAACCAAGGTCACTGCTAAATTCCTTACTAATTATGAGTGAAGAGCCGTAGAAGGGTTGCACCTCCAGGGAGGAGTGGACAGGACAGGTGACCCAAAATTAATCAACGAGGTATTCCATCCCACACACGTCATTCTCAGTATAAAGCGGGGGGATCACGAGGATCTCGCCCCTGTTGGGGTCCGCACGAGGAAGGAACTACAGCACACCAATATGGTGCTCTAGTAGCCTCTTTATTTTGGTTAACACACTCTTTTATAACCTACATACTCTCTTATGTAACGGTTACATACTAAGCTATTGGCTACAAGTATTGTACACAATCTGGCTGCGTGCCACCTCTACTGTTCTAATTGGATACTTACTATAAACTTAAGCAAGCCACATCCCTATGCTTTCTTGCTATCTCATGCTGTTACATAACAGTGTACTGGTATGTTCTCTCTATAACTTTCCCACGGTCCAGGCCCCTACATCTCCCCCTTTCTTTCTTAATATAAATGGCAATGGTTCTTGATATCATTCCCTGCAAACCTTTTATAGTACAGAATACCAAGACAAAAATGAATAGCAATACTTGCGCCAAGCCTTTCACTAGGCTGGCTATCCACCCTCCAATTCCCAGACCACCCAACCAGTTTGTCCAAAAAACCCATGATGTTCCCGTATTTTCTGTTCTGGATTCAGATCCTGGAGTCACGGCCAGATGATACGTGCAAGGCGGTGATCACACCTCCTCAAGGCCTCTGGTGTTAGAGTTGTCTGGTCCTGTAGCGTCGGCTGGTTCATCTAGCCACGGCTTCACCCATTTGGCCGGAATCCATTGGCAGTTATTTCCTGTGGAGACACAAGCATATCCTCTGCCCCAAGTTATTAATTGCTTTGGTCCTTCCCACGTGCCTGATTCTGGGATGAATACCCTTACTGGTACATTTATATTACTGAAGTCTTTTTGATTTCCCTGCCCGTGAGCTATGGCAGGTGGTGTTTGCGAGTTCTGCTTAGGGTTTAGCCAATTTAATACAAACAATGTTTTATGTAGCGCATCCTGTGGTCCCATCTCCCCCTGTTTTTGAATAATTTCTAAATGCTCTTTTAATGTGCGATGCGCATGTTCCACAATTGCCTGCCCTGTAGAATTATATGGAATACCGCGTACATGTGTAATACCCCATTTCTGCATAAACTCTGCAAGCGATTCAGAGTGATAGGCAGGGCCATTATCAGTCTTAATTTGTTCCGGCTGGCCTATTACTGCAATAGCTTGCAACAGATGTTTTTTTTTTTAACAGCCTTGGCCGTCATGGAGGTCAGGGCTGTAGCCCACATGTGACCGGAGCAGGTGTCAATTGATACATGGATATATTTGAGTCGGCCAAAGGCAGCATATTCGGTGATGTCTGTTTGCCAAATCTGTCTGGGTTGGAGTCCCCTGGGATTTGCTCCCGCAATCTGTAACACAGGTATTCTAGCACAATCAGGGCAAGAAGCTATAATCGCCCTTGCATCAGTCTTCGTCAATTGGAATTGCGATCGCAATGCTGCTGCAGACTGGTGAAAAAACTGGTGAGATTGTCGAGCCTCTGTTAATTTTGCCTGCGGGGATCTGTCCACCGGAAACGTGGATACCAACTGATCGGCTCGGGAGTTTCCTTCCATCAAACCTCCGGGTAAACTGGTATGGCTTCTAATGTGGGTGACAAATACTGGGTGTAGACGGTGTTGCATTTCATGCCATAGGTCGAGAAAGGCTTTGAACAACAGTTCATTGGTGATATGGCAAAGCAATGATCGGTGTATGCGTTTCACAATCCTTATCACGTATAGGGAATCCACTACCAAATTTAAGGGTGCTTCGTGCCACTTTTGTAAGGCCAGGAGTACAGCTTGTAATTCTAAAACCTGAACAGATCCTTCTGTTGTAAGGAGACCAACACTTTGTCCTCAGTCTTGTTAACATCAAAGACGTACTGGGGATTCTGAAGGAAGGTGTCTTTGTTATCAAAGCATCCACCAGAGCGATTTAGCAGGGGCTCTGAATTCTTTGTCCAAGCCCCGTGCATCATTTTCTTCTCCCAGCTCTTGTGGATACTGAAGTAGGAGGTATTCACAATCCGGCAGATGTCCACTTGTGTTAATGTTTGGTTTTTAAAGAATGATGTTAGCAACTGCATCACATGTTTATTGTCCATTCCGTACTGCATCACTGCTTCTTGTAACTGCTTCACAGTTTTCCAATCAAACGGTGCCCATTGACGACGATCTTCTTGTGTGAAAACTGGCATTGCGGTGATACTATGCGGTAACATTACTCCTTCGATGGTAGCCTCTCGAATGACTCCCCGCCATCGTTGCCCTGGATCATAACCGGGTAATGCTGCAGGCCGTGTATTCTGTTCATCACCAGGATCATCGGAATCTGAAGAAGCTGGCATTGGCGTAGATGGGGCTCGAGCTCCCCCTGCTGGTCTTCGAGTGCTATGCTCTTGCCGCGGCGGGTCAGTCAGTCGGCGCATGCGCGAACGAGAAGACGATGTTCCGCCCAGGGGAGGTGACGGCCCGCCCCGGGGAGGAGACGAACCGTCCAGGCCACTCCCAAATCTGCCGCGTAGGTACGCGTCAGCTGCTGCCTCCTCCCAGTCTCCGCTCTCCACACAAATTCGCGCCCACTTCCGGATTCTTTCTTCTTTGTGCTTTAGCTCTGCCGGAGTAAGTTCCGGTTCTGCTGGCGGAGCTTTCTGCTTCTCGATAGCCTGTCCGAGAGCCTCTAACCCGCCAGATATCGCCTGCGAGGCTTTATTGTAAGCGAGTTGCCGCGATGTTTTACTAGCTCCTCCATCTAGCTTCTCCATTTCTTTTAATAGTTCCTGCATTTGCTGTTCTTGTCGCTGCAGTAACTCTCGCAAAGGCGCGTTACTGTCCGCTTCGGGAGCGGCGTCTGACTCATTTGTTTCTACTTCCATGGGGAGGGGTGCAGTTTCAGGATTCACCGTTGGCTGTTTGCCCCCGGCAGCCTCCGGAGGGGGTACCGAGACCCCAGATGTCGCCTCCGGCCCCACTTCATAAGGCATTAACGGGACTGTTGATTCTCCACCCCAAAACTCTACCTCAAGCGCAGGGTAAACAGCTGGCACCGAGCCTGCGGGGGGGGAGGGGGGGGGCGGTGGAGGGCGCCTAACCCGCGGGGGGAGTGGGGGGGGGGGGGCGTATCGGAAAGTTCTCGTAGGGAGGGGCTGCCTCTACAGGGTACGCCGGTAACTGCTCTTTTTCTTCTGGTATTGTTAGTGCTTTTTTGAGAGCGGATTGCGCTTTCACCTCAGAGGACATGTAATGAACGGGTTAACTTTGTTCATAAAATCGTATGTGGGTGTAGGGGGCTTCACTGTAACTTAGCTAAGAGAAACCGCAAACATCCTGATAAGTAAACATCTGCTCACTTGCTTGCTGACTAATACCATATACAGAAACAACTGCTGACTTATTTGCTTGACTAATGACAAAGGTATAGAGATACTCCCACAGCGCGTGTACAGGACCCAGGTCTAAAGGACACCTGAGGAAGACTTCGACCTTCATCCCAACGACCACCAGGAGGCTGATAACGACCACCTAGCAACTGGACGCGGGCGCAGACACAACGCAGAGGATTCTGGAGGCCACGTATGCAGGAACTAAGGACTGTGTAAAGGGGAGCGTAAATGAGATGGTTCGTGTAACAAGAAAAATGTGTTCTTAGATCCAGGATGAACCTCCTGTTAGGTAAGATAGTAGGTTTAGAAGAACATGTGCTAAGCTTGTAACTAGATAGGGAAATATCAGCGCAACCAACGAGCGGCAGATGCATAGATAAGAGGGAGGAGACTTACGATAATGAGTTCCTGAAAATAATTAACATAATCACACCCATTCCCAGAACTAATTGTAATAACCCTTACTCATCCTAATGAATATGTATGCTTTATTAATGAATATGTATCACAGAATCACAGAATCAACCAGGTTGGAAGAGACCTCAGGGATCATCAAGTCCAACCGTTGCCCTGACACCACCCTGTCAACTAGACCATGGCACTAAGTGCCATGTCCAGTCTTTTCTTAAACACATCCAGAGATGGTGACTCCACCACCTCCCTGGGCAGCCCCTTCCAATGTCTAATAACCCTTTCTGAGAAGAAATTCTTCCCGATGTCCAACCTGAACCTCCCCTGGCGAAGCTTGAGGCTGTGCCCTCTTGTCCTATCGCTAGTTGCCTGGGAGAAGAGGCCAACTCCCACTCCACTACAACCTCCCTTCAGGTAGTTGTAGACTGCAATAAGGTCACCTCGGAGCCTCCTCTTCTCCAGGCTAAACACCCCCAGCTCCCTCAGCCGTTCCTCGTAGGTCAGACCCTCCAGACCCTTCACCAGCTTGGTCGCCCTCCTCTGGACTCGCTCCAACACCTCAACATCTTTCTTGAAGTGCGGGGCCCAGAACTGAACACAGTACTCAAGATGTGGCCTCACCAGTGCCGAGTAGAGAGGGATGTATGCTTTGTCTAATAAATTGATGTTTCCCGTATGATTCAGTGCGAGCCGCAGGCGGAGCTGTGACTCCCCCGGTCGCCCAGCACTGTTTTGCTCATTTATCGCTTACTAATAAATTTTCTTGTGAGCAACGGAGATTGGCTCTTCCGTTTTATCCCCACAATCTATAACAGGACATAGCCTCCAGCATATCCCTCACTTTCTTCCAAGATTTAACTAGCTTTCTAGCCTTTTTATTTCCCACCGTGACTAATTTCAAAAGTTCTTGCCCTAGATCGTCCCAGCAAGCTGCAGAAAACAACTGATCGGTGGTTTTTAGGAAACCTCTTTGCTGGCCCCATTCCAGCAAAGTTTCTACTTCTTTTCTTTTTATCTTAATCTCAGTTTGTGCGGCTATCTGCAGAATACATTTCACCGCCGCCTTTTCCAGTGCAGATACTGCACCCTTCATCCTGCCGTTAATCACGTAGACCTACAATTCCCCGTCTCTCTCGAACGGCTCCCCGTCTCTCTCGAACGGATTCCCCGTCTCTCTCTAGGACGGCCTCCCGCCTCTCTTGGACGGCCTCCCGTCTCTCTCGGACGGCCCGGCTTACCTCCGCTGGCACGGCAGTCACCCTCGCATCTTTTATCTGGTCCCCCTTCTTCTCCGATGCAACGATCACGTCGGGGTCACCATAATGTTGGGGTCCGCACGAGGAAGGAACTACAGCACACCAATATGGTGCTCTAGTAGCCTCTTTATTTTGGTTAACACACTCTTTTATAACCTACATACTCTCTTATGTAACGGTTACACACTAAGCTATTGGCTACAAGTATTGTACACAATCTGGCTGCGTGCCACTTCTACTGTTCTAATTGGATACTTACTATAAACTTAAGCAAGCCACATCCTTATGTTTTCTTGCTAACTCATGCTGTTACATAACAGTGTACTGGTATGTTCTCTCTATAACTTTCCCACGGTCCAGGCCCCTACACGACCCCTTCTGCTATGGCTGGTGTCCGAAGAGGACTCTGTCCGTTTTCCTGCTGCCCTTGATCCCGATCCATGCATCCCTGAATCCAGTTCCTGTCCGTCGCTGGGCCCAGCCTGGGCCTTCCCAGAGCCTGCCCTGCAGTGCCAGTGGTGACGTGACCATCATCGGGGGAGCTCGATCTTGGTTTTGTATATATTTGTATATATTTGATTATTTCTATTATTATTATTATACTCTTTTTCATTATTATAGTTCATTAAAACTGTTTTAACTTTCCAACCCATAAGTCTCTCTCCCTTTTCCCTTTGCCTTCCACTTCTTCAGGGGGGAGGAGGATTAATAGAGAGTGTCTGCCATCAGTTTAATAGCCAGCCCAGCTTTAAACCGTGACACTGGCCCAGCTTCAAACCGTGACAAGGATATAATACTGAAATCATAGAATCATAGAATAGTTTGGGTTGGAAGGGACCTTTAAAGGTCATCTAGTCAACCCCCCTGCAATAAGCAGGGACATCTTCAACTAGATGAAGTTCCTCAGAACCCTGTCCAACCTGACCTTGAATGTTTCCAGGGATGGGGCATCTAACACTTCTCTGGGCAACCTGTTCCTGTGTTTCACCACCCTCATTGTAAAAAATGTCTTCCTTATATCTAGTCTGAGTCTACCCTCTTTTAGTTTAAAACCATTACCCCTTGTCCTATCGCTACAGGCCCTACTAAAAAGTCTGTCCCCATCTTTCTTATAAGCCCCCTTTAAGTATTGAAAGACCACAGTAAGGTCTCCCTGGAGCCTTCTCTTCTCCAGGCTGAAGAACCCCAACTCTCTCAGCATTTCCTCATAGGAGAGGTGTTCCAGCCCTCTGATCATTTTTGTGGCCCTCCTCTGGACCTGCTCCAATAGGTCTATGTCTGTCTTGTACTGAGGACTCCAGAGCTGGATATAGTGCTCCAGGTGGGGTCTCACCAGAGCAGAGTAGAGGGGCAGAATCACCTCCCTTGACCTGCTGGTCACGCTTCTTTTGATGCAGCCCGGGATACGGTTGGCTTTCTGGGCTGCAAGTACGCATTGCTGGCTCATGTCCAATTTTTCATCCAGCTGTACCCCCACGTTCTCTGCAGGGCTGCTCTCAATCCATTCATCCCCCAGCCTGTACTGATGATACTGGGGATTGCCCCAACCCAGGTGCAGGACCCTGCACTTGGCCTTGTTGAACTTCATGAGGTTTGCATGGTCCCACTCCTCAAGCCTGTCAAGGTCCTCCTGAATGGCATCCCTTCCCTCTAGGGCATCAACTGCACCACTCAGCTTGGTGTCATCCACAAACTTGCTGAGGGTGTACTCAATGCCACTGTCTATGTCAATGATGAAGATATTAAACAGTATTGGTCCCAGTTTGGACCCTTGAGGGACACCACTCATTATTGGTTTCCACTTGGACATTTTTGGATGTGGCCATCCAGCCAATTCCTTATCCATGTAACAGTCCATCCATAAAACTCATATCTCTCCAAATTATAGGAAAGAATGATCCATATCAAAGGCCTTACACAAATCTAGGTATATGATATCTGTAGTTCTTCCCTTGTCCACTGATGCAGACACTCCATTGTACAAAGCCACTAGATGAGTCAGGCATGACTTGCCCTTGGTGAAGCCGTGTTGTCTGTCTCTAATCACCTCCCTGTCCCCCATATGGTTTGATATGTCTTCCAGAGGACATGTTCCATGATCTTACCGGGCATGGAGGTGAGGCTGACCGGTCAGGAGTTCCCAGGGTCCTCCTTTTTACCCTTTTTAAAAATGGGTGTGATGCTTCCCTTTTTCCAGTCACTGGGGACTTCACCTTGAGGAGAAGAAACATGACTCCACACAATCCAATGTGAATCAAAGTGAAGACGCTTTATTAAGCATAGGCTGTCCCTTTTATACATTTGTACTTTCCCTGGCTGTAAGCATGTGCATTGCTATTGGTTAATATTACTGTCCACACTTCAAGCATATTCTTCTTTGATGTGTTGATTGGTTACTGCTCTGCCACTGGTCCTTTCTTAATTGGCTCCATCAGTTCTTGTTTCTTCTCCTCCGTGTTCGGCTCCCCTCAGCTACTCCCTCAATTCTTGTTTGCTCAACTGCTGTTTTTCCTCATCTCTTCTCTCCAAGGTCAGTTCATTGACACTAACTACATGACTCTTGTCACGCAGCTAGGCCCTCACTCCATACTCTCATACATCTTGCTCATTACATGACCATTCTCCTCCAGAAACCCCTCTACATCACCTGACTGCCATGACTTTTCAAATGTGATGGAGTGGCTTGGCAACTACATCAGCCAGTTCCCTCATGACCCTGGGATGCATCTTCTTGGGTCCCATGGACTTGTGTACATTCAGGTTCCATAGGTGGTCTTGAACCTGATCTCCTATGATGGGAGGGATTTCATTCCCCTGTTTTGCCAATAGACAAAACAATAGGGCCTATTGTTAAGAATATGGAGCTCATCTGTGAGGTGGGTTCTCCACTGGGATAGATTTCCATCCCCCAGCCGTTTCAACTGCTCCTTCAACAGCCTGTTCATTCGTTCAATTAATCCTGCAGCTTGTGGATAATATGGTATATGGAAAACCCATTGAATATTTTGCTGCTCAGCATATTGTTGAAAAAATTTGTTTCGGAAATGAGACCCATTGTTGGTTTGAATTTGTAATGGAATTCCATCGTACAAAATTATTAGGTCTATAGTACAGATGGTACTATGGTGAGTAGCCTTCTTACACAGGTGGGCAATCAAATACCCAGAATATGTATCTACAGCTGTACAGACATATCTACACCCTCGGTCCTGGGGTAAAGGTCCAATATAATCCATTTGCCAAATCTGTCCTGGCAATTTTCCTCTCCCCAATTGTCCTTTCACAATATTTGGCACCGGGCATTTGTGAGTGTGTTGGCACACAGGGCACTGACTAATTATAGTTTTGATCATATCAAGTGACATTGTCATGCCACGCTCTTGAGCCCACCTGTAAGTGTTTTTTTTTCTCCAAGATGCCCACACTTTTGGTGTGCCCATTTCACCAAGCCTTCATGTTCCTCCCTCTGAGGGAATTCCAATCCAGCTTGGGAAATCTTCGCCTGGTTGTCTGTAACAGAATTGTAAAATCATTCTAAAGTGTCTGTATTGCTATGAGCATCAACATGAAATACAGTTACTTTTGTCCTTTGTACTATTTCCCAAATATCTTTTCACAACTCCTTTCCCCAGACTTCCTTGGAATATATTTTCCAGTCTTTGGCTACCCATGCTGGCAGCCAGGTGGCTAGCCCATTAGCTACTGACCAAGAATCAATATATAAATGACACTCTCCTAAATCTTCTTGTTTCAAAGCCATATAAACTGCATGTAATTCAGCATATTGGCTGCTTTTCCCTTCCCCTGTCATTTCTAAAAATTTTCCTGAATGGGGATGGTAGGCTACCGCATTCCAGAACCTCTTCCCTCCTATATACTTGGCTGATCTATCAGTAAACCAGCATGCTCTTTTTCAAAGGGTGTTAATTGATCTAAAGTTGTTCCCCATCGCACCAGGGATTCCTGTTCAACTTTAAAGTCGGGTTTTACTTCTTGATCCCTCATGGGGGCAGTAGCTACTTGCTCATGGAGGGTAGCTACGCCGCCAACTCCTACTTTGGCTCTATCCTGAATATACCATTTCCACTTTATGATACTTGATTCCTGAGCATGCCCAATCCGATGGATTTTTGGAGAACTTTTGACCCATTGCATAATAGGAATCTCAGGGCGAAGAGCCACATCATGGCCTATTGTAAGTTGTTCTGTCTCTACTAAAGTCCAATAACATGCTAATAACTGTTTCCCAAAAGGTGTATAAATGTTTCCTGCCTCCGGCAATTTCCTCCCCCCAAAAACCCAAGGGAACCTTTTTCTTTTCCTGTTTTTGCCATAGGCTCCAATTAGCATATAGTCCATTTTCTGACACATTCAACTCCACTTCCCCCTCCTGCATGGACCACAAATCTAGAGCCTGTTGAACTGCTTCCTTTGCTAGCTCAAAAGCAACCAGCTGTTCACTCCCACATTCAAATTCATACTTTTTCCTTGTTACCTTATATAAAGGGGACAAAATCTGTCCTAAATGAGGAAATAACTTCGATGGGTTAAAAACTGGCTGGATGGCCGAGTCCAGGGAGTGATGGTGAATGGGGCAAAGTCCAACTGGCGGCCGGTCACTAGCGGTGTTCCCCAGGGCTCAGTTCTGGGGCCGGTGCTGTTCAATATCTTTATAGATGATCTAGACGTAGGGATTGAGTGCACCCTCAGCAAATTTGCAGATGACACCAAGCTGGGTGGGAGTGTCGATCTGCTGGAGGGTAGGAAGGCCCTACAGAGGGATCTGGACAGGTTAGATAGATGGGCCGAGACCAACGGCATGAGGTTCAACAAGAACAAGTGCCGGGTCTTACACTTGGGCCACAACAACCCCATGCAGCACTACAGGCTGGGGGAAGAGTGGTTAGAAAGCGGCCTGGCGGAAAGAGACCTGGGGGTGCTGATCGACAGCCGGCTAAACATGAGCCAGCAGTGTGCCCAGGTGGCCAAGAAGGCCAATGGCATCCTGGCCTCTATTAGGAATAGTGTAGCCAGCCGGTCTGGGGAAGTGATCGTCCCTCTGTACTCGGCACTGGTGAGGCCGCACCTTGAATCCTGTGTCCAGTTCTGGGCCCCGCACTTCAAGAAAGATATTGAGGTGTTGGAGCGAGTCCAGAGGAGGGCGACCAAGCTGGTGAAGGGTCTGGAGGGTCTGACCTACGAGGAATGGCTGAGGGAGCTGGGCTTGTTTAGCCTGGAGAAGAGGAGGCTCAGAGGTGACCTTATTGCAGTCTACAACTACCTGAAGGGAGGTTGTAGCGGAGTGGGAGTCGGCCTCTTCTCCCAGGCAACTAGCGATAGGACAAGAGGACACAGCCTCAAGCTTCGCCAGGGGAGGTTCAGGTTGGACATTAGGAAGAATTTCTTCTCAGAAAGGGTCATTAGCCATTGGAAGGGGCTGCCCAGGGAGGTGGTGGAGTCACCATCTCTGGATGTGTTTAAAAAAAGACTGGACATGGCACTTAGTGCCATGGTCTAGTTGACATGGTGGTGTCAGGGCAACGGTTGGACTCGATGATCCCAGAGGTCTCTTCCAACCTGGTTGATTCTGTGATTCTGTGATTCTGTGATTCTGTAATATGCTATCACCGAAGCCAAACAGCCCAATAAATCTCTGCGCCTCATTCTTATTTTGTGGTACTGCAAAATCCAAAATTTTCTGCTGAGCTTTGGGAAATATTTCTCAATGCCCATGATGCCACTGAATTCCTAAAAATTTAACTGTTTGGGATGGTCCTTGAATTTTAGTAGGATTAATTTCCCATCCCTTGTTTCTCATATGCTGAATTAACAATTCCAATTGATCCTGCACCTCTTGCTCAGTCTCCCCTTGAATCATATCGTCAATATAATGTATGATCTGCATAGTGGCCGGTAAAGTCAATAAATCCAAATGCTCAGTCACCGTTCAGTGACAAATCGTAGGACTATGTATCCACCCCTGAGGCAGGTAAGTAAAGGCATACTGCCTGCCTTGCCAATTAAAAGCAAACTGATCCCAGTGCTCCTCAGCAATGGGTATTGTAAAGAAAGCATTAGCCAAATCAATTACTGCATACCAGGTTCCTGGATGTCGTTGTACCTTTTCAATCAAAGTGATGGTATCTGGCACTGCAGCGGTCAGCGGTGGAGTGCATTTAATTCTCTGTAATCAACAGTCATTCGCCAGGTCCCATCACTCTTCTTTATTGGCCACACTGGATTATTCCAGGCGGTAGTTGTAGGTTTTAAAACTCCTGTTTCCAGCAAATCTTTAATTGTCTGTGATATTTCCTCATGCCCCCCTGGGATTCTATATTGTTTTATAGTCACTAGTTTAGTAGCAGCAGGAATCTGTACAGGAGGCATTTTCACTTTTCCTACTAAGATTGATCTAACACTGATATAATTTTTTACCCCAAACTGGTACTGACTGTCTGAAAGAGTCAAAGTTAGCCCCTTTAAAATGTCTGTTCCAATTATGTATTTGGGAACAGGGACAATCATGACTGAATACAGTCTTTTCGGGAGGTTTCCTACTTTCATTTCTATTTGTGTTTGTACGGCCTCAATTTGCTTCCCTCCCAGATCTGTAATAAGTGGAGGTTGTCCTTTAAATTTCTTGGGATTTCCATATATCAGGGAGGCCTCCGCTCCAGTGTCAATTAAGGCTTTCACTATTTGCAAGGACCGTTTTTTCCAAAATATTTGCAGCTCCACATGGGGTCGCCAGTCCTTGTGCGCCCATTGCACAGGAGCTTGGCCGTCATTTCATTCTTGTTTATTACACTGGACTGTTTCCCTGGCCTCTTTCCAAGGATACAAGTCAGAATACGGTTCACAATCCTCCTTCTCCCCTGGAATAACTGATCCACTCATGGGGGGGCCCTTCGCGAGCAGGTGTGAAATCCCGTTGAGGCTCCAGAGGAGGTGCCGTAGGCTGAGTTGTTCCTGAATCTTTTGCTTTAGAATTCTGCACTTTCCTGCTCGGTTTATTCAACCCTCTCTGTTTATATATTTTCCACAATTCGTGGGTTGGAACACTATCAATCTTATCATGAGACATAACATCTCTTAATAAAGCTGTAAACATTTCTTTCTGAGACACCCTGTTTTTGCTGCCTTTAAGATTGTCTCGGGTTTCTCAGTTTCCTGCACTCCCTCGGGGGCCCCATTCCCCAAGGTCACCTAACTGCTGTATTTTTTCAATTACCTCGTCAAGGGGATTTCCAGTCTCGTTAATTAAGAGAGTCATAATCACATTTTTATATGCTGGTGGAGCAGTCTTAGTCTATTTCTCATAGTAACAGTTAGGGCATTTTGCATCATAGTATTAGCATCCCCTATAAAAAACAGCCAGTTTCATCCCCTCTTCTTTCATTCGTTGTATACAATCTTGTAAAGTGTACCACAGACGTTCTCCACCTGGCCAATCATTCTCTGTGGGGTATTTATTATTGCACCCTTGGGCAGCCAAGGCTAACAAATTCGTATCCTGGGCATTATTTCGGAATGCTTCCTGCACAAAGGAGTCCAAACTCAGTATTAAAAACTTCTTAGAATCCCCTGAATCTAGGGTTACCCCTGATGCTTCTTGATCGCACAGGCACACCATCCAGGAAAGCAGAGGCTCCCCCGGTCTTTGTTTAAACCGCTCAATTATATCATTCACTTCATGCTGAGTATAATCCTCTATCACATCCCTCTTCACATGCCGTCCATTACCATCTAATACTATTTTCCGCCGCCACGCTGGTCTCACATCTACGAATTCATCTGGGGAACCGGCCTCATCAGGCTCCATAGAATCCCAAATATCTCCATCCCATTTATCGGGATCCCATTGTACACCTGCTTCTGCAATCACTGCATGCACTTTCTTGCAATTCACTCGCCCCCTTATTTTCTTGTAATTATACTGCGCAACCCGTACGGCAGTCTTTTCAGCTACAGTCTGAAAAGTGTCTATCTTATCAGCAAGCAGTTTGTTTTGGCACTGTAACATTACAATTTGATTCTGCAAATCACACTTCTGCCGCTCCATATGGGAGCATTCTGATAACAATTGCTCTTTCTGTTGGCACTGTGTCCGATATGCTGTTAACAAAATCCATCCCCATCTTCCCAAACCCACGAGTTCTTTTCCTTTTTCAATAGACAATTTTTGGCTGCATTTTAATACATCCAGTGGTTCAGCTTCTTTCAACCAACTTTCCCAATGTTCGCACGGTCCTCCGACCTTAGCCCACTCAAGAGCCAGTGAACTGTAGGGAAGGTCTTCCCATCCAGGAATTTCAGACAAAGCCGATTCCTTACATTTAGATTTAAAAAGCGACATTTTGTTCTGATCCTGTCCGTGACGCCAATTTTGTTTTGCCAATAGACAGGGTCAGCACAAAGGACACAGACACCAGGTTCAAAAGATAAGCTTACTTTTACTTTAGTTTAAAGCAGCAATAGAATAGTAAGGGAAATAACACAGCAAGAACAAAACAAAGCAAGGTGATGCACCTAATCATTACTACATAGAATTAAGCATAGTGATTAAGAAAGATTCATCACCAATTGTCTCAATACTTTACCATCACCCAGACCCGCAGTCGCTGGGGAGCCCTGTTGGAGCGAGGATTTGGAGAGCCTTTCCCGGCAATTGGGAGGTCCTACGCAGTGCGTCCACTCATAGGTGATGTCTCCAAAGTCGCTGTAAGAGTGTCCAGCTTTTATACTATTGAATAAACAAGCTTACATCACTTCAAATGCGGAAAAGTCTGGTTTCACTCCGTTAGATGCCACCCAAAGCCTGGCCAGGGCTTAAGGAGGAACTAAGGGAGTGTCTTTATCTATTTGGCTCTGACTACATGTTCCCAGACAAGGCCGGACACCTGGTTTCCCAGCCTTGACAGCCTGCCTCTAAGCAAGGAAAAAATAGATACATTCTCATAACATGGATACATTCTCATGACTTTTCATTTTCACTAAGGATTATATTTTACCTAAGCTACATCTTTCGTTAATAATCATGCATGTTTCACTAATAATCAGATACTATTATTATATAATATGTGGTTGGAGATTCATCTAGAGGTCAACTCTGGTTCAGGGCCTATTGCTCAGGCCTCAGCACTTCATCCCCCTGTCCCTGCCTTAAGGTTCAGGGGCTTGAGAGATGTGGGAAGACAGACTGCCATTGAAAACTGAGGCAAGAAAATTGTTGAGCACCTCAGCCTTCTCCATGTTGGTTGTCACTAGTTCTCCTGTCTTATTTTCAGGGGTGTACATTTTCTTTAATCTTCCTTTTCTGGCCAACATACCTGTAGAAGGCCTTCTTATTATTCTTCTAATCCCTTGCCAAATTCAGCTCCAGCTGTGCCTTAGCTTTCCTGATCCCATCCCTACGCATCCGGGCAGCGTCCCTATGTTCTTCCCAGGATACACATCCCTGGTTCCACTGTCAATGCATTTCCTTCTTACACTTTAGTTTGACCAGGAGGTCCTTACTCAGCCATGCTGGTCTCCTTCCTTCCTCACCTGATTTCTTGCACATGGGAATCAAGAGTTCTTGTGGTCTAAGATGTCCTTAAAGAGCTTCCAGCTCTCTTCTGCTCCTTTGTCCCTGAGGGCAGTTTCCCAGGAGGTCACATCCACTAGTTCCTTAAACAACTGAAAGTTCGCTCTCCTAAAATTCAGGGTCCTGACTCTACTCTTCACCTGGCCCATATCTCTCAAGATTGTGAATCACACCAGGGTGTGATTCCTGAAGTTCAGGCTGCCACCAGTCTTGACATCCCTAATTAGTTCATCTGTGTTGGTGAGCAAAAGGTCTAGTAACCCTTCTCCTCTGGTCAGGCTATCTATCACCTGGTTTAAGAAATTATCCTTGACGCACACCAAGGGTCTCCTGGACTGCTTATAGCTTGCTGTTCTGCTTTTCTAGTAGATGTCAGGGTGACTCAAGTCCCTCAGGAGGATCAGAGCCTGCAAGCATGATGCTTCCTATAGTTGAAGCAAGAACACTGTCAACAGGCTCCCCTTGGTTGGGCGGTCTGTAGTAAACACCAGCCACGAGGTTTCCTTTGTTGGCTTGGCCCCTAATTTTTACCCATAAGCTCTGAACCTGTTCATCGCTGTTTTTCAAAGACAGCTCTGTGCAGTCAATCCAGTTTTTTACACAGAGGGCAACCCCTTCTGCCCCTCCTTCCTTGCCTGTTCCTTCTGAACAGTTTATAGCCATCAATTGCAGCACTCCAGTTGTGTGATTCATCCCACCATGTTTCAGCGATAGTGATTAGATCATAGCTTTCTAGCTTCCATTTCCTCCTGTTTGTTACCCATGCTGCATGCATTGGTATAGAGGCACTTCAGCTAGGCTACCTACCTTGTCACCTTTTTAGAGGAACATGCTCTAATTCCTTTTTGCAGGTGTTTCCCTGTTGGTTCCTAATACATCAGCAGCCCCTGGCTCTTGTCTAGTGCTCAAAACTCCATCCCCTTCCTCCACTAAATCTAGTTTAAAGCTCTCCTTATAAGTCTGGCCAACTTGTTGGTAAAGACCCTCTTGCCCCACTTGGTCAGGTGAATCCCATCAGCTCCCAACAGACCCAGCTTCTCAAAGGTAGATCCATGATCATAGAAGCCAAAACCTTGAGTATGGCACCAGCCACACATCCAGGCATTCACCTGTTCCATTTTTCTCCTCCTTCCTGAACCCCTTCCTCTGATTGGGAGAATAGAGGAGAACACCACTGGTGCTCCAGATCCTTTTAACATTGCTCTGAGGGACATACAATCTCTTTTTATGGAATCTCCGGCCTCAGCGATTAGGTGACCCTGAGTCTTATCATAGGCCTCTGTTATCTAACTGCAGATGTTCTACTTGTCAGGCACACAAGGCTAAACAACCATTAGTAGTATGATATATGTGTTTTTCGACACCCCAGGTGCAAGTCACTTGAGCGTGTTTACAATCCTCCTCGCCAATCTTCCGTTATATTCCCATAATAGGGTCTAATGATACTGCTGCGAGAAGATCAAAGCACAGTGGAAAACTACTGCCTGCAAGAAACCCCTAATATACAGGTGAAAGCAGCAGGCCTGAAATCTCTCGCTCTCTCTCTAGCAGGAACCGAGCTCTACGGTGCCTACACCCCCCGCTTGCGTGCCTTTGCCCTGGGGGATGCTTTGGAGATCCCCCAGTTTGCGAGGTAATGGGAATAAACCTTCTCTTTGCATTTTATCAGTGGCTTTGTGGTTGTTCCTGTGTCCTGCCTGTGTTGGCTCACACATTTTGGCGTAGTCGGCAGGATCCAGGAACAGCCATGCCATGGCTGAAAAAGAAGTCGGGGACTGGGGAGGCCATGACGGTGACATCCCGCATTCCGGGATGGCCCAGTACTGAGGAATGGGCCCCCATGGCCGCTCTCCTGGCTACGCTGGCTCTGCCAGAAGCAAGGCCTGAAATGGATGACGGGGTGGTGATTACCCCCCAGGCAATTGACACAGCTGTGTGCAGGTGGCCATGGAAAACAGCATCAGATTCTTCTCACAAATTAGCGGGGAGATTGGGATGGTTGTTAGCTACTGGTCTTAGAGCTTCTCACCGTGAAAATGTTGCATTACGGAGCAGAGTGAGAGAATTAGAGAAGGAAGTTGGGACTTTACAGGATGCAAAGGTGATCGCGCAAGAAGTAATTACTATTCAAGCAGAGCGGTGCTGTGGGTTGCAAGATAATGTAGAGTGGCTGGTAGCGCATATTGCTAATAAACGAAAGGATAAATATGGAAAAAGTAAGGTTTCGATTTCTCAAGTTCGTGCTCTCACCACAAAACAGTCATGGGATCCCGAGGAGTGGGATGGAAATATTCAGAGTGAATCCTCGGACTCTGAGATTGAGTTTGAATTTGGTCTGGACTTAAAAGGCAGGGAGGTGGTGGAAGCACGACCCCCCATACAAATGATGGGGCAGCAGGAACAAGCGGACGGGGGAGTGCAGGTGACACGTACTTACACTCCAAAAGAGTTAAGGGAGTTTTTAGAGATCTATCAGCAGAAGAGCGGGGAAGGCATACTGGCATGGATTTTGCGAGCTTGGGACAGTGGAGCTGCATCTATTCATTTATTATCAGGTGAAAAACTTTTATTAAGCCCTATAGCCCATGATGATCAGATGCAGAGGGGATATGCTCAATTGCAAAGTGTCAGGGGTCCTGATGGGCGAGCCATTATTGCACCTCCGCTGTATCAGTAGTTGTGTGCAGCAGTTTTAACAGCATATGCAGAACCTGTTCAATTAGTGTCGTCCCTTGTAAGCTGGTGCACATTGGAAGAAGGTATTAATTTGCTGCGGCAGATGGGGATGGCTCATGCGTTGGTTGCGGGATCCAATCGGGACAGTGCACCCGTAACGAGAAGTATCAAAATGCAGTTCTTGAGAGGAGCGCCTGCCTCACTAAAGCCCCTCATTATACCAGCAGTGACAAGTGCCACAGGTAATATAGGCGCCGTAGCAAATACCTTAAGGGAAATTGGGGCTGTAATTTCAGGGCCATCTGTTTGGGTGGTGAATAAAGGAAAGCCGGCAAAAGCAAAGGGGGTTACAGCACGGGTGACAAGAAAACAAATGGGGAATGATCTTGTACAAGCCGGTATCCCACGATCAGAAATAGACGGGATCACAACATCAGAAATGTTCCGCAAATGGCAAAAGTTAGCACTTACGCGAAAAAGCCGACCACCCCCAGCCCCACCGCCAACTCCATGCACACCCTCCACCCCGCCTGCCACCTCAATGCACGACACTACCTGGCAAATGCCAAAACAGCAGAACTGAAGGTTTGGCAGGTCCCCCGAGATCGCCACCACTGTAGCCTCCTGCCGTGAGGGGGACCGACACCCTTATGTTCCTTTAACTATAAAGTGGCGGTCTGGGGGGGTTCTACATCTATTAGCTCTGGTGGATACCGGAGCTGAAGTTTTGTATTGCATAGTAATATTAATAATAAAGATGCCACATCACAGATCTGTGGATTGGGGGGGAAATCCAACCCCCGCCCTCCAAGCTAAGGTGACCTTAACAATAGAAAATGCTACACCATTTACTGCGACTGTGTTAATTGCCCCAATTAAAGAATATTTCTTGGGTATTGATGTGTTGGCAGGACGAACAGTTGAAACTTTAAATAGTCGCTTCTGCTTCCGAACTTCACAAGCAGGATTTGCTATTCGATCTATAACTGCCTTGTGTGGATTCCCGAAGTGGGATCCTGTTGTGCTGCCTGTGCCTGCCAAGGTGATAACCATAAAACAGTATCGTATTCCAGGGGGGGAAGAGGAAATTACTCAAATCATTCAGGCACTTCAACAAGTGGGAATCGTTAGGGAAACTATGACTGCTTTTAATAATCCTATTTGGCCTGTTTGAAAAGCAGATGGCACTTGGAGAATGACTGTAGATTACAGAGAATTGAATAAAGTCACCCCCCCATATGCAGTTACGGTACCAGACATGGTTACTCTTATAGAAAAAATCAGCAAAAATTTGCAGCCCTGGAAGGTGGTGATAGACCTTGCTAATGCTTTCTTTTCGCTAGCCATTGCCTCAGAAATCCAAGACCGGTTTGCCTTTACCTGGCAACAAAAGCAATATACTTTCCAAGTTTTGCCTTGGGATACAAACACAGTCCCTCCATCTGCCACCAAATGATAGCAGCTGATGTTGCCCTATGGTCGGGTACCGTTACTGTTTACCACTACATTGATGATCTGTTGATTATGGCAGAGTCACAACAAGAAATCGCTGCAGCCGCTGAATCGCTGAAAGTGCACTTACAGGACCGAGGCTGGGCAATTAATCCAAAGAAAATACAGGGTCCTAGTACTACTGTACAATTTTTGGGAAGAGTTTGGCATGGACAGATTGGAGAAATACCAAATAAGGTACAGCAAACAGTAGAGAGATTTCCTGTACCAAGCACAGTGAAACAGTTACAGACCTTTTTGGGACTTTTAGGGTACCGGAGAACTTTTATTCCCCATCTGGCAGTATTAATGCGCCCTCTGCAGAAATTAACTAAGAAGGAAGTTGTTTGGCAGTGGACCAAGCAACAACAAGAAGCCTTTGATGCCTGTAAAAATGCTTTGATTGAGCATGCACAATTATATACTCCTAGGCAAGGATATCCTTTTGAATTACAAGTAACAATTCTAGGTGATATAGTCTCGTGGGGATTGTGGCAAATGACTGGGCCAAAAAACCAGAAAGAACCTGTAGGATTTTGGTCCAAGGCGTTACAAGGCTCCGCTATACACTATACCCCGATGGAAAAACAAATCTTGGCTGTAGTTTGGGCACTACAAGAAACTGAAAGAAGCACAGGCCAAGATAGCGTGACTGTACACACACCCATACCTATTCATGGATGGGTCACTGATGATTCCCTTAGGGCCCGTGCAGGAGTAGCGCAGGCAGCCACACATTGGAAATGGAAGCATTATTTACAGCAACGATTTCTACCAGGAAAACCACATGTAACCACTCCACACACCACCCTTCTGGGAACTGTATCATTTAATCATATGCCCACACTAGGGGAAACTCTCCCCCTTGGAGATATTCCCACATCTCCTGTGGAGGAGGCTCCCCCTTATGACGAGTTAATAGAAGAGCACAGAAAAGATGCCTGGTTTACCGATGGCAGTGCAACATACACAGCAACTGGACAAAGACAATGGAGAGCAGTTGCATATGCTCCGCTACCAGGAATGATATTATGGCAAACAGGTGTTCAGGCATCTAGCCAGTGGGCTGAACTGATTGCAGCATCTCTTGCTATCCTGGAAGGGAAGGCACATTACCTATACACTGACAGTTGGGTTGTATACAAAAGTCTCACAATGTGGTTACCCTGCTGGGCCCAGGAAGATTGGCATGTACAAAGATACCCTATATGGGGGGCAGATATCTGGCAACAAATTTGGCAATATGTACAAATGTATCCTTTAAAAGTAAGGCACGTCTCAGCCCATCAAAAAGATGACTCACTTGAGTCACAAAATAATAGGGAAGTGGATGAGACGACCTCCGCCGAAGTACATGCTCAAGCTATAAATGCACATATAGCTTGTGGACATCGATCGGCACACACTGCGCGTGCATGGGACATTGCTCACAATCAAACCCCTTTGCCATTACATCTTTACAAAGCATGTGCACATAATTGTACTACTTGTATGCAGCTACATTTAAGGGCATCGTATAGGCCATGGGGAAAGACAAAACGGGGTCAATGGGCCTTGAATACCTGGCAGGTCGATTACATGGGTCCCCTGCCCCTGTCAAGGGGGTGGAGGTATGTATTCACTGCTGTGGATACAGTGTCAAGACTGCTTTTTGCTAAGCCCACCAAATATGCTAATCAACATAACACAACTGAAGCACTAGAACAACTCATTCATCAATACGGACCTCCTCACCAAATACAAAGTGACCAAGGAACACACTTCAGTGGACATAGTGTCCAAGATTGGGCTCAAGGGATAGGGATAGATTGGATATTCCACATTGCCTACCATCCCCAAGCTAACGGCTTGATTGAAAGAATGAATGGGATGCTGAAGGAACAATTAAAAAAGCTAACCAGTAGTAAAACTTTACAACATTGGAGTTCACATCTTACTAAAGCAGTTGTTTTGTTAAACAGCCGCAATATTCGTAATCAAACACCCTATGAGCGTATCACAACACCTCCAGTACAAAACATGGTGAGGATTGACATTCTTCCAGATGGTATCTCTCCCAAAATATTAACTACAGGTGAAATGGAATTGTTCACACCGACAGATTGCATGGTGGGACCACAACCTATTAGTCTAGATGCGAAGATTCATGTAATAACCCCTGAGAATACCGTATGGTTTTGCACCCCAACTTCTCCTCTTATTTTACATCCTTTGTTGGTATCAGATTCTCGAGTTCTTGTATTTCAGGTATCTTCGACGAATACCTGTGCCTTATCTAGAGGAGATAGCATTGGAACAGTGTTATTGGTGTCACGAAGCCAACATCGAATTGAAGTTCAATCTGAAAAAGCACAAGCTCGCCAATCTGTGTGGGCAATTACCCCACATCAGGCCGTCAAACCTGGGGTAATATTAGCTGAAGGAGCTGGAGCAACGGCGTATGAATTACTGGAAGAGAGGACACTCCTGTTTTCCTCCCCTATCACAGGATGGCTCGTCGTGCTTTATAGTCTTATGCTACAAGCACATGCCCTGGATACATTTCTGCAAAACCTACATGTAAATACTTAGATTTGGTCAGCCTCTACTGTAACTAACTCATCTGCTTTTTACATTAAGGGAAGATCAACAGCTGCAGATCTTTTAACAGTGTGTTTCATTAGCATGCCAGTAGCTGTATTATACAATTATATTATGCTAAGTGATTGTGATATTAATGTTTTTCATTTGCTATTTTTTCCAAGTAGGTAACGACTGTATGCCACTGAATATTACAACATTGATTGACAATGGACTATTTCCTCCTCCAACACCATAAATGCAACCTCAACATCACTGATGAACCAGCCAGCACAAAGGACAACATTCAACATCTCCAGGACTTACAGCATCCAATGGAACAATCTACTGATGGTGCCTGGCTGGCTGAGTGGTTTCATTCCCCGACAGGATGACTGGGACACTTGATTTACAGTATTATTCTATAGATATAGGAAAAGGAATAAACATATATATGTATTTATTGCATGCCTCTGTATATTACTCTGTTCTATACCCCGCAAGCCCAAATGTACACGTCCAGCTTTGTACTCCCCAGGAGAAGCGGTCTCTTGAGCGAGGGGGTGGAATGTGGGAATATAACGGAAGATTGGCGAGGAGGATTGTAAACATGCTCAAGTGACTTGCACCTGGGGTGTCGAAAAACACATATATCATACTAGTAATGGTTGTTTAGTCTTGTGTGCTGGACAAGTAGAACATCTGCATTCAGATAACATAGGCCTGTGATAAGACTCAGGGGCACCTAATCGCTGAGGCCGGAGATTCCGGCCCTGCTGTGAGAAGATCAAAGCACAGTGGAAAACTACCGCCTGCAAGAAACCCCTAGTATACAGGCGAAAGCAGCAGGCCCGGAATCTCTCGCTCTCTCTAGCAGGAACCGAGCTCCGCGGTGTCCGCGCCCCCACTTGCGCGTCTTTGCCCCGGGTGCTGCTTCAGAGATCCCCCGGTTTGCGAGGTAACGGGAATAAACCTGCTCTTTGCATTTTATCCGTGGCTTTGTGGTTGTTCCTGAGTCCTGCCTGTGTTGGCTCACACATTATGTAGAATAGTAGGAGCAGATGATAATCTGTAGGGTTCGCCAGGCTTGGCAGCCTCTCAGTGACATCATGAATGTAAGCTCCTGGTAGGCAGCAAACTTCTCTAGAGATAATTGTCCGGATGGCAAATTGGTGCTTCGGTGCCTCTCAGTAAGGAGTCTCCAATTATTAATAATTTACATGCTTTTCTGGTGACACTGGTTCTAATTCGGTTGGGTGGTTGGATCAACTTTGCATGGTCAGCTTTTCCTGGATCCTGTCTGTTACTCATGTGCTCTTCATTGTCCAACCTGAGCGTTGTATCTGTTACATAGAGGCACTTTAAGGGAAGGGGGAAGGTTCTTCCTTCTGCCCCGAGCAGAGACAATGGTCGATTCTTCTTCATTTTGTAAGTTACTTGTGTCAGTCAGCTCGAGGTTGAATTCAGGCTTACTTTCCCCTTGCACAGCCTTAAGGCAGGGCTGTCACTCAGCCTGGGACAGCATACAATACCACGTATCAATCTCAGCCAAAACCAGTACACCATCCATGAGCTGCTTCATCACATGGAGAGCCAATGAGCGTTCATCAAGAACCGCTCACCTTTTAACAGTCCCATATGGCCAGTGTAAAAGTCTGACTATTGTGGCCTAAATGAAGTCACGCCACTGCTGAGTGCTGTCGTACCGGATATGCCAGAGCTGCAATATGAACTGGAGTCAAAAGCAGCCAAATGGTATGCTACAATTGACATTGTCAATGCATGTTTCTCAACTCCTTTGGCAGCAGAACGCAGGCCACAGTTTGCTTTCACATGGAGGGGTGTCCAATACACCTGGGATTGACTGCCCCAGGGGTGGAAGCACAGCCCTACTATTTGTCATGGACTGATCCAAACTGCACTGGAACAGGGTGATGTCCCTGAACATCTATGATATCATCAATGACATCACTGTGTGGGGAAACAAAGTGGAAGAAGTATTTGGGAAGGGAAAAAGAGTAATTCAGATTCTTCTGAAAGCTGGTTCCACTATTAAAAAAGAGCAACAACAAAGGACCTGCACAGGAGATCCGGTTCTTGGGAGTAAAATGGAAGGATGGATGTTGTCACATCCCTATGGATGTGATCAATAAGATAGCAACTGTGTCCCCACCAGCTAACAGGAAACACAAGCTTTCCTAGGCCTTGTGGGATTCTGGAGGAGGCATATTCCAGGTTATAGTCAGCTTGTGAGCCCTCTCTAGCGAGTGACTCAAAATAAGAACTATTTTGAGTGGGGCCCTGAGCAACAGCAAGCCTTTGAGCAGATCAAACAGGAGATAGCTCATGCAGTAGCTCTTGGGCCCATCCATACAGGACCAGCTGTGCAAAATGTTCTCTGCACTGCAGACAGGGAGCATGGCCTCAGCTGGAGCCTCTTGCAGAAAACATCAGGAGAAACCCAAGGTTGACCTCAAGGGTTTTGGAGCTGGGAGTTTTGAGGATCAGAAGCCAACTACATACACCCTGACTGAAAAAAAGATACTAGCAGCATATGAGGGCATTTGAGCCACTTCAGAAGTTGTTGGTACAGAAGCACAGCTCCTCTTGGCACTGCAATTGCCTGTGCTACACTGGATGTTCAAAGGAAACATCCCCTCTACACATCATACAACCAATGGTACATGGAGTAAGTGGGTAGCACTGATCATGCAATGGGCTCGAATGGGGAACCCCAACCTCCCAGGAATCCTGGAAGATATCATGGACTGGCCAGAAGGCAGAGATTTTGGAGCATCGCCTGAGGAGGTGGCTCGTGCCCAAGAGGCACCACCATATAATGAGCTATCAGAAGGTAAAAGGCACTATGCTCTGTTTACTGATTGATCCTGTCGTGTTGTAGGAAACCATCAGAAGTGGAAAGCTGCTGTGTGGCGTCCCACACGACAAGTCATTTAAGCCGTTGAAGGACTAGGCGAGTCAGGTCAGTTTGCAGAAGTGAAATCCATCCAACTGGCCCTAGAGGTTGCTGAATGAGACAAGTGGCCAGTACTTTATACTGACTCATGGATGGTGGCAAATGCCCTGTGGGGGTGGCTACAGCAGTGGAAGCAGACCAACTGGCAGCGCAGAAGTAAACCCATTTGGGATGCTGCATTATGGCAAGGCATCGCTGCCTAGGTAGAAACTATCGCTCTAAAGGTACATCATGTAGATGCTCACATGCCCAAAACCATGCCACTGAAGAACATAATTGAAACAATAAACAGGTAGATAAGGCTGTCAAAATTGAAGTGGCTCAGGTGGACCTGGACTGGGAGCATAAGGGTGAGCTATTTGTAGCTCCGTGGGCCCACAAAACATCGGGACATCTAGGGAGAGACGCAACATACAGATGGGCTTGTGATGGGGGTTGGACCTGACCATCGAGGACATCATGCAGTTTGCCCATGAATGTGAAACATGCACCGCAATCAAGTGAGCCATAGGAGTAAAGTCTCCCTGTAATAGAGGGCGGTGGCTGGGTTTTCGACATGGCAAGGCCAGGCAGATTGACTATATTGGACCACTGCCACAAACCTGCCAAGGAAAGCATTACATACTCACCATGGTGGGAAGTAAATACCGGGTGGCTAGAAACATCCTGTAAACCATGCCACCACTGGAAACACCATCCAGGGCCTTGAAAGGCAAGTTCTGTAGTGACATAGTACCCCAGGAAGAACTGAGTCAGAAAATGGGACTCATTTCCGGAATAACCTCATAAATTCCTCAGCCTAGAAACATAGCATGGATAGGGTGTATCACATCCTCTATCACTCACAAGCCTCCGGAAAACTGAGAGATATGATGGACTGTTAAAGATTATGTTGAGAGTGTTGAGCACTGGGGCATGGAAGCACCGGGATATAAATTTAGCAAAGCCACTTGGCTGGTAAACACCAGAGGATCTGCTAACCATCCTGGTCCTGCCCAAACAAAACCACTACATACTGTGAGAGGAGAGAAGGTCCCTGTCGTGCACATAGGGAAGTGGCTGGGGAAGGCAGTGTGGGTTGCTCCTCCCTTGGGCAAAGGCAAGTCCATTCGTGGGATTGTCTTCGCTCAAGGATTCGGGTGCACTTGGCGAGTAATGTATAAGGATGGGGAGATCCAGTGTGTGCCTCAAGGAGATTTAACCTTGGGAGAAATATAATCTGTGATGTGAGTTGTATGTTGTAGGAACCTACAACATACAACTGTCAACCAACACCCCCAGGTCCTTTTCCACCAGGCAGATTTCCAGCCACTCTTCTGAGGGATTGGACTGGGCTGCTGGCAGCCCTGATCTTGAAGGAATGAAGCTATGTCCTTGAAACGGTTAAACCTGAGAGTGAAGAGGAATTTAGCAAGAAAACAGGATGTGAGAAAAACAGGATACGGAGTGACATTCGTGGCCGGCGCGTGACAGCCAATCAGCGGTTGTGGTCGGGCGTGTGAACAGCGAGTGCAACCAATCATAAAGCTAGCCAGCTAGAGGGGGGAAGATATAAAAAATGGAGTAAAATAAACACAGGCGCTCTTTTGCTTTTGCTCTTGCTTTGCTGCCTGCTTGAAACTATCCTTCTGTCTCCTGTATTTATTTGACTGCCGTGACAAATATAACGACACTCTTCCCCAAGCCTGTAGTGTTGCTTGGGGTTGTTGTGACCCAAGTGCAGGACCCAACACTTAGCCTTCTTGAATCTCATACAGTTGGCCTTGGCCCATCGATCCAGCCTGTCCAGATCCCTCTGCAGAGCCTTCCTACCCTCAAGCAGATCAACACTCCTGCCCAACTTGGTGTCGTCTGCAAACTTACTGAGGGTGCACTTAATCCCCTCATCCAGATCATTGATAAATATATTAAAGAGAATTGGCCATCCAGCCAGTATTTTACCCAGCGAAGTGTATGCCCATCCAAGCCATGAGCAGCCAGTTTCTCCAGGAGAATGCTGTGGGAAACGGTGTCAAAGGCTTTACTAAAGTCCAGGTAGACAACATCCACAGCCTGTCCTTCATCCAGTAAGCAGGTCATCTTGTCATAGAAGGAGATCAGGTTAGCCCACAGCTGGGGCTAAACAATAGCAGTTTTTCTCTCACCCAATGTCCCTTCTCCAAATGAGGAAGGGAATTGGGAAAAATTGCCTTTCATAAACCCATGCTGACTGGGCCTATTGCCTGGTTGTCCTGTATGTGCTGCGTAATGGCACTCAAGATGATCTGCTTCATAACCTTCCCTGGCACTGAGGTCAGACTGACAGGCCTGTAGTTCCCTGGATCCTTCTTTTGGCCCTTCCTGTAGATGGGCGTCACGTTTGCGAACCTCCTGTCAACTGGGACCTCCCCGGTTAGCCAGGACTGCTGATAAATGATGGAAAGTGGATTGGTGAGCACCTCTCTCAGTACCCTTGGGTGAATCCCATCTGGCCCCATAGACTTGTATGTGTCTAAGTTGTTGCTGCTTGTCTGCGGCAAGCTCCGTTTGGTTGCTGGCTGGCCTGAGGCTATCCGCACCCCACGGCCATTGAGCACTGACACCAATGTGAGGATGCAACAAATGGCGTTTATTTAACTGCGCAACAGCCTTATATAGTCATCTTGTCCCGTACAAACTCGCACGATACTTGCACTTCCTGCTCCTTTCGCCATGCCTACCTTCCGTTACAGCCCGAGATTTTCCGGTCGCCGTACCCTAATCTACCTACATTTCCCCCTCCCCATGCTTCAAGTCATGCGAAGTAAAGCGTATCGCTGATTCTGGAGCCTTGCGTCAAAGCGTAAGCGTAGCTGGCGGATACAACATCCCGAGCCCAGGTTCTCCAGTAAGATTCCCCTGCAACTCCTGAGATGCAAAGCAAAAGCAAGCTAATCATGAGCACATTGTTCAAAGCTTTTGTTTCACTCAGCAACGGTCGCCGTTCCTCATCTTTCTTGGCGCCCCGCTGCTTCACCAGACCCTCTGTGCTGTCAGGACACCTCCTTTCCGAAGGTAGAGGCTGATGTTGCTTCGGCTTCCCCCACAGGTACTCCTGCAAAACATAAAGCTCGGACAGCATACATATTACTTCGGGTTAGGATTTTGTTTTAAATCAGGACGCAAACAGCGTGTAGGGACCCATTGTATAACATCATCCCGTTTGATGGCGGCATACCCCCTCCCGTGATGTAGCAGCTCCCAACCTGTTTCCCACTCCGCTGTCCCAGGGAACCGAACCTTGACTGGGGGGCCCACTTCTGGCACCCCTGGACCCCAGTGTCGCTCAATTGGGGCACGCTCTTGGTCTCCCCGGGCAAAATGATTTAAAGAATAAAGAGGGCGATGTAAAATGCGAGATTGGTAGTTGACAGGAATTACGTCTGGGAATCCTTCCCCCTCCCCAAGAATCTTAATTCTGTGTTTTAGCGTCTGATTAGCGCGCTCTACAACGGCCTGCCCGGTAGAATTATACGGAATGCCGTGTTTGAGCGTGATACTCCACCGCTGACACCACTGACGTGTGGTATGAGCAATAAAACAGGGGCCATTATCAGTTTTGATCTCGACAGGTAGGCCTAGCCAAGCGATTGCAAGATTCCAATGTAGCTGAATGGAGCGTGCTGTTTGTTTCCGATGCGGGGTGGCCACAATCATCATACTGTAAGTGTCCACGCGCCTCTATATTAGTTCTGATTGGCTTATGCTAAAAAGCTATATCTTGCAGGTGCAGCATTCTTTCTTATTTTTCAACTTCCCCCATATCTTGTTGGTCTCATAGCCAAGGTCCTTGTTCTGTATTATGATTGGCTAGTTCATCACCACCCTATTACCACCCCCTGGACATGCCTGGACATAGCTTGTTCAGTAGCTTGTTCCCACCATTGTCCTGTGGGAACCCCACAATTCCCCCTTTTTGTTTTTGAACGAGCTATGTCCTATCTCGTCCTTTTTGTTTTGTTTCTTACTCAAATCCGGTTCCCTGTGTCTCGCAGAGCCCAGTCAGAGAATCCCAGCCTTGATTACCCATAAATCCTGCTCTCTGTTGTTGTGCCAAAAAGGCTGTATTGACCATTCGTTGCACAGTTTTCTGCAAACATGCAAACCAACAGGGTAACACAAGTAGGATAATGCCTATTATAAACATTCCCATAAGCAGACTCTATCTACAAAACATGCAGTTTACTTCAGAACACACTGTTATTATCTATTATTCTAGCTGAAAGGAAAATTACTGACAGGAAAGCTGATTCTGTTTAAAGGTAACACAGAGCAGGCCTTTTAGAGCCTACTCTGAGGCCTACTCTTGCTAAACCGTTGCTAAACCATCCGGTATCAATTTCCCCTTTTGGAAGTAGTTAGATTTATTATCTCACTGCTTCCTTATACTATTCTCAATGATTGTCTTAACACAACCCACGCAGATCCCTATGATAACTATAATCACAACTACATAAACTATTCCCTCTAATAATGTGGCTAACCATCCTTTTAGAGACAATCCACCGTACTCCTGCGCCTGTAGAGACAGAAGCATAACCTCGACCCATTAGTAATAGTTCCCCTGGTCCCAACCATTCCTTAGTACCTGGATCCCTATACCACACTTTGCCTTTGTTTTTCACATAGCTTGCTCCCTGTCAAACTGCCTCCCAATGTATTACAATTGGGGGTCGCTCCTTATCTCCTGCTAAAGTTAAATGGTTAAGTACATAAACAGCTTTTGCAAGTCTCTCAGAAGGTTCAGTCTCCTCTCCCCCTTTTTGTTTTTGCAGAAGCTGTTTCAATGTATTATGAGCATGTTCCACAATCACCTGACCCGTAGGCGAATGAGGAATCCCAGTGACATGTGTAATATCCCATAGTTGACAAAATTGACGAAAAATTTATGAACAGTATGCTGGTCCATTATCAGTCTTAAGTTGTTGTGGAACCCCAAGACTTGCAAAGCAAGCAAGTAAATGTCATTTGACATGACGACCTGTTTCCCCAGTTTGTGCTGTTGCCCATATTACATGTGAAAACATATCAACAGATACATGAACATATTTGAGCCTTCCAAATTCTGCAATGTGAGTAACGTCCATTTGCCACAGTTGCAACGCACTCAGCTCTCGAGGATTTACCCCTACTCCAATTCCCATGCCAATTTTCTGACAACTAGGACAAGCACTAACTAATTCACGTGCTTGTGCCATGGTGAGGTGAAATTGTTTCGCTAACATTTTCGCTGATTGATGAAAGAATTGATGGGATAGGTGTACTTGTTCAAATAAATTTGGTGATATTTGCGTATAGGACACAAGTGTGTCTGCTTTATTATTTCCAATGCTCAAACCTTGATCAAATTGATGACTACGAATGTGAGTGACAAAATAAGGTACCTCTCTGATGTTTATTGCTTGATGCAACTGTAGCAAAATGGTGTAAAGTCACATATTTCTTATTGGTCGTATAAAAGCTCTTTCAATTCGATTTACAATGCCTGCTGCATAATGAGAGTCTGTTACAATATTTACAGGTAAGTCCTTCCATTTTATAAAGACCTGGTATATTGCAAAAAGTTCAAGTGTCTGCAATGAGTCCTCAGTTTGTCCTGAGAATTTGCAATGTTTCCATTGTCCATCCTCTTGCCAGGTAATAACTGCTGAATGTGATCGCTTTCCTGCATCAGTAAAAACAGTTAGTCCAGTCACAGGTACCTCTGATCTGATAGGTTTTTCTTCCCAATCCTGTTTGCAAATAAACTGTAACTTTTTATCTTTTGGTAAATGTGTTAACAATTGTCCAGTAAAGCCCTGTAAGGCCATTTGAAAAAGAGTTGACTGATTTGTTAACCACTGTAGATATTCCTTTCTGATAGGTAAATAGATAGCATCTGAGTCTAGTCCAGTATGTCTGTAATCCTTTTATGCACTTTGACAAGCAATTGTGCTATTGCTTCCACTCTGGTACAAATTGTTGTTTTAGGATGAAAACCAAAGAGTCCACTCGAGCATTGCCTTCTGCAATAAACCCAGGCAAATTAGTATGATTTCTTACATGTAAAACATAAAACAATGCAGTTCGGATTTGAATTTCTTGCCACAGAGCTCGCAGCAATTCAAAAACACACTGATTACCTGTATGCTCTATAACAGATCTATCCAATTGCTTTATAATGCCAGCTACATATGCTGAATCAGTAATCAAATTAAAGGGAATGGGAAAATCCTGAAATATTTTTAATACAGCTCGTAATTCTACCACCTGAGGTGAACCCTTTTGTTGTACTACCATAGATTCCCACTTGCCATCAGAATACCAGACAAGGCCCGCCTTGCCTGTGTTCCCAGATCCATCCGTAAAAATGGTAATTCCATCAACAGGAGTGTCTGCGCACCACACTCCTGTGGCAATTGGAAGTTCCGCACTCAATTTTATAACAGGATGGGAGGGCAAGTGGTAAACAACCTGTCCTGAGAAATTCTCCATAGCTGTTTGCAAAGCAAATCTATTAGCCATACACCACTCAAAATATTGAGCTGCAATAGGAATGGTTAGTGATGCAGGGATCTCTGGCCACAAGCTCCCGACATCGCATCCGTCCTTTGATGAATAATCTGTGCCAATAGCTCTGTAACGAATCTGATCATTCTGAATTCCATTGACCAATTATTGCATACGGAATTTGCCTATCAAACAAAGTGATAATTTGTATTTCCTGATTCAAATCAATACGATGTACAAATTTGGAATGTAGCCTGCTTTCTATTTCTGTAATCAGTTGCTGTACCTCTGAAGTAGTGTGTCGTGGTGCTGTTAAAGTTGTGTCCCCTGCTAACAATTGGAATATAGGCTGCAATTGTGACGACGTAAGCCCCAAGTACGGCCGCAGCCATAACTTGAGCCTTATGTTCCACAGTACCCACTTTTGCACATGCCTTTATCATAGCATTCAAATCTGGTTTTCCAGGTAAAGCTTCGATGATCTTTTGACAATCAGCATTAGCATTATCCCTGTTTGCCACAGGTCCAAGGCTTGGCAGCCGCGCAGGTTAACCCTGCGTGGAAACACCAGTCCTGCGCTCCCTGCGGTTCGGGCTGCGAGTTAACTGCTTAGGCCTGGAACTGGTTGGGAAGATTCATTTGTGTCAGCATACGATTCCCCCCCCGCGTTCTTTCTCCAGTTTCCCTGCATTCTGCAGCTGGTTGTTATCAGCTGACCTTGAGCATTATACTGAGACCTGCACAGCTTCACAAAATGCCCTAGCTTCCCACAGCAATGACACATCAAAACAGAGTTATCTCTCCCACTCAGCTTCAACTTCTTAAGGCAGTTTTTCTTAAAGTGACCTTCCTGTTCGTATGTATAACAACAATGAACTACCTTAATTGCCGCCGCAAAAGTTTTTGCTAAATGCTCCATCTGAAATGTGGTGGTTCCTACTTTCTCACAAGCATCCATTAGCTCAGTTAAGGTGGGGTTACGATTTGCTATCCCCGCAACAACCCCTCTGCAGTCCTCACCTGTGTTGTCCCTCGCCAACTATAGTGGTAATGCTTCCTTTACAATTTTCCAATCTAACAGTTGCCAAATATTTCTTCCCTCAGGACCCGCACCCACAATCACCGGATATGCCCGTGGAATCACAACTCCTTCTAATAACACATCTCGAATGACCCCTTTCCATTTCACTCCTCCCTCACCTCCCCCCCCTTCCCCTGTATACGCGGGCGGAAGCTGACCCTCTCCCTCACCTCCCACATTACCAGATGGACGCAAACCTCCCCCCCCGCCCTGATCTAAAGGTGGAGTAGGGAGTTGTAAAGGAGGTTGAGGTGGCCCTAATACTTGTCCCGAACACAGAGGGGGGTTTTGGGGGAGACATAGTCACGTGTCCCGAGGCGTTGGCTGAACGATGCTGCTGCAATTCCGTCTTTAATTCTTCCAGTTGTCTACCAAGCTCTGTCATGTCAAGTTCGTGTCCATTTCGTGATGATAACAGTCCTTTAAGTCCTTGTGACTCTGGTACTGCTGACTCCGTAAATGACGAATCCGGTAAAGGTGGATACGAAGCAGGTTTACCCTCCTTCTTGTCCTCCTGCTCAGCCTCATCCGTAGAGAGATCAATGAGAGGAGGGGGTTTCGGAGGGGGTTTCGGCCAAGTCTCCTGTTCAGCATCTGAATCAATTAGTCCAAATCGAGTTTGTGTTTTAGGGCGCACTACTGGTTCTGATGGATCTGTATCTATTTTGCTCGCTCCCCGCTCCTCAGCTTTTTTCGGAGCCGTCCGTACCGACGGCGATAAAGGAGCTGCCACTGGTACAGCCACCGGGGCCGTGGGAGGTGTTGGTCCCGCAAACAGTGAGGGGGTAGTAGGCGCTTGCGGTCCTAAAGCCATAAAAGCTGAATGTGTGACTTCTCTCTCTGCTTTTATTCCTTTTAACGCTTCGCTAACCAGCCTCCATGTAGCAGACAATTTAAAGGCTTCCTTATCACCACTTGACACCGCATTCCAGAGGGAGTCACCAATCTTCTCCCATAAAGGCACTTCAAAGACATCATTAAAGGTTGTAAAATGTCCTTTATCTTTTGCCCCAAACAGTAACTGCTTTAACGCAGCTTCGTCATATTTAATTCCTCTCTCAGAGAGTATATGTTGGAGGAGTTTCACCACTGCCACTTCTGTCTTGGTCAGGGTAGACCCCATGTAAACACGTCCGAGCTGCATCCCATATCGCCCGGTCCTTCCGCGCAGCCCGTAGCAGCCACAAGATAACTCCCCATGTTTTTAATTCTTTGGCAGAACCCGCTGCCATAGCTCGCTCAGCGAGCTGCATCGAGCACCGCTCCCAGGTATTCGGCTGTAAACAATCAGCCGGTCCTGCCACCGCCCCCCCCCTTTAACGAGACGGTCCACACACTGGGCTACGCCTTTCGATTTCACAGAAATCTTAAATTCCCCGCCCAGTAACGAAATCACCTTTATCAAGGCTTCCATGGTTCGCGAACCCACTCCGACCGCCTGCGGTCCGCCAGCCCAGCAATCACGTCGGGGTCACCATTTGTTGCCGCTTGTCTGCGGCAAGCTCCGTTCGGTTGCTGGCTGGCCTGAGGCTATTCGCACCCCAGGGCCATTGAGCACTGACACCAATGTGAGGATGCAACAAATGGCGTTTATTTAACTGCGCAACAGCCTTATATAGTCATCTTGTCCCGTACGAACTCGCGCGATACTTGCACGTCCTGCTCCTTTCGCCACGCCTACCTTCCGTTACAGCCCGAGATTTTCCGGTCGCCATACCCTAATCTACCTACACTAAGTGGTGTAGCAGGTTGCTAACCATTTCCCCTTGGATTATGGGGGCTTCATTCTGCTCCCCATCCCTGTCCTCCAGCTCAGGGGTATAGAGAACAACTGGTCTTACTACTAAAGACTGAGGCAAAGAAGGCATTAAGCACCTCAGCCTTTTCCATGTCCTTTGTCACTATGTTTCCTCCCTCATCCAATAGAGGGTGGAGATTCTCCTTGGCCCTTCTCCTTTTGCTAATGTATTTACAGAAACATTTTTTATTGCCTTTTACGGCAGTGGCCAGATTAAGTTCTAGTTGGGCTTTGGCCCTCCTAATTTTCCTCCTGCATAGCCTCACGACATCCTTGTAGTCCTCTTGAGTAACTTGCCCTTTCTTCTAAAGGTCATAACCTCTCCTTTTTTTCCCCTGAGTTCCAGCCAAAGCTCTCTGTTCAGCCAGGCCGGTCTTCTTCCCCGACGGCTCATCTTTCAGCACATGGGGACGGCCTGCTCCTGCACCTTTAAGATTTATTTCCTGAAGAGTGTTCAGCCTTCCTGGACTCCTTCGCCCTTCAGGACTGCCTTCCAAGGGACTCTGCCAAGCAAAGCCCCTAAACAGGCCGAAGTCTGCCCTCCAGAAGTCCAAGGTAGCAGTTCTGATGACCCACTCCTTCCTTCTCCAAGAATCGAAAACTCTATCATTTCATGATTGCTATGCCCAAGATGGCCTCCAACAGTCACACGACCCAGAAGTCTTTCCCTGTTTGTGAACAGGTCCAGAGGGTCACCCTCCCTAGTTGGCTCACTCACCAGCTGTGTCAGGAAGTTATCTTCCACACACTCCAGGAACCTCCGAGACTGTTTCCTCTTTGCTGTATTGTATGTCCAGCAGACATCTGGTAAGTTGAAGTCCCCCTTGAGAATAAGGGCAATTGATTGTGAGACTTCTCCCAGCTGCTTATAGAATATTTCATCTGGTTTTTCATCCTGGTTGGGTGGTCTGTAGCAGACTCCCACCATGATATCTGCCTTGGTGGCCTTCCCCCTGATCCTTACCCATAAACACTCAACCCTATCATCACCATCCTCAAGCTCTAGATAGTCAAAACACTCCCTAACATACAAGGCCACCCCACCGCCTCTCCTACCTTGCCTATCCCTTCTGAAAAGTTTATAGCCATCCAGTGCAGCACTCCAGTTCTGCAAGTCATCCCACCGTGTTTCTGTGACGGCAACTGTATCATAGTTTTGCTGCTGCACAGTGGCTTCCAGCTCCTCCTCTTTATTGCCCATGCTGCGTGCATTGGTGTAGATGCACTTCAGCTGGGCCACATAGATCCTTTTCCCCCTTTGAGAGAGGTGCACCCCATCTGTCGCCAGCATGACCCATATCATGTAGATCAATCCATGATCAAAAAACCTGAAATTGTGCTGGTGACACCAGTCTCAGAGACAGGTATTGATCTGCTGGCCCTTCCTACTTCTTCCTTCATCATTCTCTGCAACTGGAGGGATAGAGGAGACCACTACTTGTGCTCCTGATCCCTTAACTAGTTGTCAGTGATCCAAAGCAAGCCAGCATTGGCACCCAACAATCGAACACACTGCTTCTCCTGTCCTGAGCAACCACCTTGACAGATGGGGCCCAAGTCATAGCCTGTTCTCACGGACATGGAACATTGGAATAGTATCTGTCTATATGTTAAGGGACAGTGAGAGTGGTTAATGAGAACATGTAAAACCATATGTTGGGTATAAAGATGTGTCTTCATTTACACTCCACCCAGGGCTAAACAACAGCAGTTTTTCTCTCACCCACTGTCCCTTCCCCAAATGAAAAAGGGAATTGGGAAAAAGACAGGGAGACTTGTAGGTTGAAGTTAACTAGATTTAGTAAAATAAGGAAATCAATATAAATGACAACACAAAACAGACAAAAACCATACTCATCCACAAACCACTGACAAGTTGCTCTAGGAATCACAACAACCAACATGGATAACAGAAAAGAGCATAAAAAGGCCCACCTCTTCCCACCAAGCCCTCTCTTTTATAGTGAGCTTGATGTCAATGATATAGAATACACCTGTGGGCCAGCCAGGGTCAGCTGCCCTGGATTTAACTGCTGAGGGCCTTGATCACCATGGCTGGCCACAAACTGAAACCAAATCCCAGTGAAACCAGGACAGGATTCCACCCCTTATTCTATATCATTTACATCAAGTCACTACTATTTTCCCCATCCCTCAACATAAATACACATCCACACATAGATATTCTCTCCAGTCCATGGGCCATCTTTCCAAGAAGTCCATTGAATCAATTCAGTCTGAATCCATGGGTTCTATTTCTCAGAATATTTTTCAGGGCAGGAAAAAACGTTGATGTGGGATCCAATCAGTTAGGAGCTCGGGACCAGGCCTCAGTAAGGTGTTATAGACTGTTGAAATTGGGCACAGCAGGATGGTGTATTGCATCTTGATCTTGCAGTGCATGCATCTGCTGCAGCCCATGTTCAAGGTCTGGGGTGATTCTTACTATAATGACACTTAGCATCATACAGTTATTGGCTATTCTCACACAGAATTAAATCTCCTTGAGGTACACATCTAACTTCCCCATCCTCCTGAATCATCCACCAGGTGCACCCAGGTCCTTGAGCAAAAGCAATTCCACAAGTGGGTTTGCCTTTGCTCAAGGCAGGAGTAATCCAAAATGTTTTTCCCCAACATAGACCACAGGGACTTTATCCCCCTCTACAGTGCGCAACAGCTCGGATTGAGCAGGATCAGCCCGACTGACAGATCCCCTGGTACTAACTAACCAGGTGGCCTTTGCCAAGTGTTCATCCCAGTTTTTGAATGTCCCATCACCCATTGCTTTCAGTGTCATCTTCAACAGCCCATTACATCGTTCCACTTTCCCGGCAGCTGGTACATGGTAGGGGATGTGATATATCCCTTCAATACCAGGCTCTTTAGCCCAGGTGTCTATGAGGCTATTTCAGAAATGAGTCCCGTTGTCTGACTCAATTCTTTCCGGAGTTCCATGTCGCCACAAAATCTGCTTTTCAAGGCCCATAATAGTGTTACGGGCGGTGGCATGAGGCACCGGGTATGTTTCCAACCAGACGGTACTTGCTTCTACCATTGTGAGCACATGGCACTTGCCTTGGCGTGTTAGTGGAAGCGAGATGTAATCAATTTGCCAGGCCTCTCCATACTTATATTTCAGCCATCCTCCTCCATACCACAGGGGTTTCAGCTGTTTGGCTTGTTTAATTGCGGCACAAGTTTCACATTCGTGGATGACCTGTGCGATGGTGTCCATGGTCAAATCCACCCCTCGGTCACGGGCCCATCTGTATGTAGCATCTCTGCCTTGATGGCCCAATGTATTATGGGCCCACCAAGCTAAGAATAGTTCATCTTTATGCTGACAGTCCAGGTCTACTTGAGCCACTTTGATCTTAGCAGCTTGATCCCTCCAGGTGGTTTTGTTGTCCCTCAGTGGCTCGAATCTTTGGTACGTGGCCATCTACCTGACATACCTTCACAACCAGCTTCTCTAATCAGGTAGCAATATCCTGCCATAATTCGGCCACCCAGATGGGTTTGCCTCTGTGCTGCCAGTTGTTTTTCTTCCAGTGCTTCAGCCATCCCCACAGGGCATTTGCTACCATCCACGAGTCAGTATACAGGTAGAGTACTGGCCATTTTTCTCGCTCAGCAGTGTCTAGAGCCAGCTGGATGGCTTTACTTCTGCATACTGACTCCACTCACCTTCTCCTTCAGCTGCTTCTGCCACTCGTCGCGTAGGACTCCACACAGCAGCTTTCCACTTTCGCTGCTTGCCTACAATATGACAAGATCCATCAGTGAACAAGGCATGATGCTTCTCATTCTCTGATAGTTTATTGTATGGTGGGGCCTCTTCAGCACGCATGGCCTCCTCCTCTGGCACCATTCCAAAATCTTTGCTTTCCGGCCAGTCCATGATTACCTCCAGAATTCCTGTGTGATTAAGGTTCCCTATTCAGGCCTGCTGAGTAATCAATGCAACTCACTTACTCCATGTAGCATCAGTTGCATGATGTGTAGAGGGGGGGTCTTTCCTTTAAACATCCAGTTCAACACTGGCAATCTGGGTGCCAGGAGGAGCTGTGCCTTAGTGCCAATTACTTCTGAGGCAGCTCGAACACCTTCATAGGCTGCCAGTATCTCTTTTTCTGTTGGAGTATATCAGTCCTCCGATCCTCTGTATCCCCAGCTCCAAAACCCCAGGGGTTGACCTCGAGTCTCCCCTGGTGCCTTTTGCCAGAGGTCCAGGTAGGACTGTTCTCCTCTGCAGTACAGAGGACGTTCTTTACATCTGGTCCCATCTGGACTGGTCCAAGGGCCACTGCATGGACTATCTCTTGTTTAATTTGCTCAAAAGCCTGTTGTTGCTCAGGGCCCCATTTCAAGTCATTCTTCTTTCAGAGTTACTTCATAGAGACGGCTCACAATCTGACTGCAATGGGGAATGTGCATCCTCCAGAAGCCCACTACGCCTCGGAAAGCTTGTGTCTCCTTTTTGTTAGTTGGCGGAGACATGGCTGTTATTTTGTTGATCACATCCATTGGGATCTGACGGCGGCCATCTTGCCACTTGATGCCTAAAAACTGGATCTCTTTTGCAGGTCCCTTAACCTTTCCACGTTTGATGGCAAAACCAGCTTTGAGAAGGATTTGAATGACTTTTTTTCCCCTTTCTCAAAAACTTCTCCTGCTGTATCACTCCATACAATGATGTCATCAATGTATTGCAGGTGTTCCAGAGCTCCACCCTTCTCCAGGGCAGTCTGGACCAATCCATGGCAAATCATGGGGCTATGTTTCCACCCCTGGGGCAGTCGATTCCAGGTGTATTGGATGCCCCTCCAGATGAAGGCAAACTGTTGCCTACACTCCACTGCCAAAGGAATGGAGAAAAACGCATTTGCGATGTCAGTCATGGCATACCACTTCGCTGCCTTTGACTCCACTTTGGAATGGAGTTCTAACATGTCCGGTACAGCAGCACTCAGCAGTGGTGTGACTTCATTCAGGCCACGATAGTCCACAGTTACTCTCCGTTCTCCATTGGACTTTTGCACTGGTCATATAGGACTGTTGAAGGGGGAGTGCGTTTTGGTGGTGATCACACCTTGGCTCTCCAGTTGACAGATCAGCTCGTGGATGGGGATCAGTGAGTCTGTGTTAGTCCGGTATTGCCATCGGTGGACCGTTCTAGTAGCAATAGCCACCTTTTGCTCCTTGACCCTCAGCAGCCCCCCAATAGAAGGGTGTCACGGTTTAAAGCTGGGCCAGCTACTAAACCTGTGGCAGACGCTCTCTGTTAACCCTCCCCCCCCCACCCGAAGGGAAAGGGAAAGGGAAAAGGGAGAGAGACTTATGGGTTGGAAAGTTAAAACAGTTTTAATAAACTATAGTAATGAAAAAGAGTATAATAAGAATAATAGAAATAATCAAATATATACAAATATACACAAAACCAAGATTGAGAGCTTGGAAATCCTCCTTAGGCAGAGTTGCTCCCCCCAGCACAGGCAGAGGGGAAAATGCAGTAGCTCCCCCTGCCATCACACCTGCAGGCTTTTAACTGGAGAATTGGCAAAGCTGGTACCAATCAGTGGAAGACAGGAGGGCCCCTCCCTCCTGGGCCCCACCTCCAGGAGGCAGTGGGTTAGTGATAAATAGGAAAGTGAGAATGACATGTATGGGATGGAATACCTCATTGGTCAATCTTGGGTCACCTGCCCTGTCTGCTCCCCCCTGCAGCTGCGAGCCCCCTTCGGCTCTTCACTCATAAGCAGTGAGGAAATTAGCAGTGACCTTGGTTTCTTTAAGACTAATTGGCCTGGTTTGGGCCAAACCAGGACATTCCACCCCTTATTCCATACCATTCACGTCATACTCAGATCACCACTACCTTTTCATTTTCAAATATATATACACATATCACTATTTTATGATTCATCTCTATACAAAAAGTTCATTAAGTTCATTTGGTTCAGGATTGTGGGTTTCCATCTGGCTAGCAGTCTCTTTCGTCATGGTTCGTGCCCACGGGTTGCAGGTTAAAGATGTCAGACTCGAGGAGGTTACTGGATGCCACTTGATGAAGCTAGTTCCGGTCTCATCACCACTGTCTTAACCTGAAAGACACTTATGCAGCAACAACATGCAGTTCAGAATTAAGTAGTCTCACCCAGAATCAGATCACCTTCAGGGACACATCGGACTTCACCATCTTGCAACATCACCCACCAAGTACATCCAGGTCCCTGAGCAAAAGCAATCCCACGAATGGGTTTACCTTAGCCCGTTGCAGGAAGAACCCAGACAGTTTTTCCCAATAGATTCCTTTCATGCACCACAGGGACTTTATCTCCTTCTACTGTATGTAGAAGGTCTGACTGAGCAGGGCCAGCTCGATTGATAGATCCTCTGGTGTTAACTAACCAGGTAGCTTGTGCCAAATGCTTATCCCAGTTTTTAAAGGTTCCACCCCCCATTGCTTTTAGGGTAGTTTTTAACAGCCCATTATACCGTTCAATTTTCCCAGAGGCTGGTGCATGATAGGGGATGTGATATACCCATGCGATGCCATGCTCTTTGGCCCAGTTGTCTATGAGACTGTTTTTGAAATGAGTCCCATTGTCCAACTCAATTCTCTCTGGCGTGCCGTGTCGCCACAAGATTTGCTTTTCGAGGCCCAGAATAGTGTTCTGGGCAGTGGCATGGGGCACAGAGTATGTTTCCAACCATCCGGTGGTCGCCTCCACCATGGTAAGCACATAGCGTTTACCCTGGCGGGTTTGAGGGAGTGTGATATAGTCAATTTGCCAGGCCTCCCCATATTTATATTTCAACCACCGCCCCCCATACCACAGAGGTTTTAACCGTTTGGCTTGCTTAATTGCGGCACATGTTTCACAATCATGGATAACCTGTGCAATAGAGTCCATGGTTAAGTCCACCCCTCGGTCACGAGCCCATCTGTAGGTTGCATCTCTCCCTTGATGACCTGAAGTGTCATAAGCCCACCGAGCTAAAAATAGTTCACCTTTATGTTCCCAGTCCAAATCTATTTGGAACACTTTAGCAGCCTGATCCGCTTGTTGGTTGTTTCGATGTTCCTCAGTTGCCCGACTTTTAGGTACGTCAGCATCTACATGACGTGCCTTCACAACTAGTTTCTCTAGCCAAGTAGCAATATCTTGCCACAGTTCAGCAGCCCAAATAGGTTTCCCTTTGCGCTGCCAGTTGCTTCGCTTCCACTGCTTTAACCACCCCCACAAGGCATTTGCTACCATCCATGAGTCAGTATAAAGATACAGCCTTGGCCACTTTTCTCGTTTAGCAATGCCTAAAGCCAGCTGGACGGCTTTTACCTCTGCGAATTGACTTGATTCACCTTGTCCTTCTGTGGCTTCTGTGACTCATCGTATAGGACTCCATACAGCAGCTTTCCACTTCCGATGCTTTCCTACAAGACGGCAGGATCCATTGGTGAACAGGGCATACTGCTTCTCATCCTCTGGTAGTTCATTATATGGTGGGGCTTCTTCAGCACGTGTCACCTCCTTTTCTGGTGGCATTCCAAAGTCTTTGCCTTCTGGCCAGTCCATGATCACTTCTAAGATTCCTGGGCGATTAGGGTTTCCTATTCGAGCCCTCTGCGTAATTAATGCAATCCATTTACTCCACGTCGCATCAGTTGCATGATGGGTAGTGGGAACCTTACCCTTGAACATCCAGCCTAGTACTGGTAATCGAGGTGCTAGGAGAAGTTGTGCTTCAGTACCAATTACCTCTGAAGCAGCTCTAACTCCTTCATACGCTGCCAGTATCTCTTTTTCAGTTGGAGTGTAATTGGCCTCAGAGCCCTTGTATCCTCGACTCCAAAATCCTAGGGGTCGACCTCGAGTCTCCCCTGGTACTTTCTGCCAGAGGCTCCAGGTAGGACCATTGTCCCCAGCTGAGGTGTAGAGCACATTTTTAACATCTTGTCCCGTACGGACTGGTCCAAGGGCTACTGCATGCACAATCTCTTGTTTAATCTGTTCAAAAGCCTGTCATTGTTCAGGGCCCCACTGAAAATCATTCTTCTTTCTGGTCACTTGATAAAGAGGGCGTACAATCTGGCTGTAATCTGGAATATGCATTCTCCAGAAACCCACAATGCCTAAGGCGGCTTGTGTTTCCTTTTTGTTAGTTGGTGGGGACATAGCTGTTATTTTGTTGATCACCTCTATCGGGATCTGGCAACACCCATCTTGCCATTTAATCCCTAAAAACTGGATCTCCCGGGCAGGCCCCTTGACCTTGCCTCTTTTTATGGCAAAACCAGCTTTCAGAAGAATTTGGATTATTTTCTCCCCTTTGTCAAAAACTTCTGCTGCTGTATCACCCCACACAATGATGTCATCAATGTATTGCAAATGTTCTGGAGCTCCACCCTTTTCTAGTGCAGTCTGGATCAGTCCATGGCAAATAGTAGGACTGTGTTTCCACCCCTGGGGCAGTCGATTCCAGGTGTACTGGACACCTCTCCAGGTAAAAGCAAACTGTGGCCTGCACTTTGGTATTTCTTCCTGGTTACAGGAGCAATTGGTACAGATTCGATAGATGCTGGGGTCTGAGTAGATGCAGTGGCTGTCATGGGAGTGCTGAGTCTGAGTAGCTGCAGTGGCCATCTTGGGGGGTGTAGCAGCTGCGGTGCAGGCTGCCGAGGTTTCAGTGGGTTTAGTGGCTGTAGCGGCAGTACACGCTGTAGGGTCTGAGGTGGCTGCATAACACCTACAACTGTCCCTGCACCGATATTTAATCTTATCCCACATCAGAAACACATTCAGGACAACCGAAAATAAAAACATGCCATCTAGACAGCACCATCCTAGTTTCGCAAAATCTAGTGGAATCAGCTTGGCAGAAAAGGAGAAGGTACTATTTCCCGAAGTAAAATTGAAAGGGCAATCATTAACAGAATCTGCTAAAGGACGCCTGGAGCGTGCAGATGAAGTCGCTGCTACTCATTCGCGATTAAAGCTGCCCATCATTGTATCATAGAGATAAGAGATCAGAATAGGAACTGCCCAGTTTATCACAGCATAAATCAGTATCAAACCCCATACCAAAACAATACATTTCGACCAGCACCCACTGCTAAACTGAATATAAACATTCATAAGAAGCAAGCAATAACACAGTGCCCACGGCAGGTAAGGCATTATTGCAATACTCAACTGTGAAAGAAACTCCATAAAAAGATGAGATAACACAGCATTCAAAAATGACATCACCATTTTCACTATCTGTTTTAACTTTCCAACCCCTCCTAAATCTCAAAGGAAGAAATCTGATATTCTCTCAGCTGAGCTCTCCGGGTCTCCTCCCACCAGAGCCAGGATTCAACTTATCAGAGCAACCTGTTGGAGCTTCTCTCGAGTCCCACTTTGGGTGCCAATAAATCTGTCATGGTTTAAAGCTGGGCTGGCTATCAACCTGGTGGCAGATGCTCTCTGTTAACCCTCTCCCCCCCCACCCTAAGGGAAAGGGAAAAGGAAAAGGGAGAAAGACTTATGGGTTGGAAAGTTAAAACAGTTTTAATAAACTATAGTAGTGAAAAAGAGTATAATAAGAATAATAGAAATAATCAAATATATACAAAACCAAGATTGAGAGCTTGGAAATCCTCCTTAGGCAGAGTTGCTCCCCCCAGCACAGGCAGAGGGGAAAATGCAGTAGCTCCCCCTGCCATCACACCTGCAGGCTTTTAACTGGAGAATTGGCAAAGCTGGTACCAATCAGTGGAAGACAGGAGGGCCCCTCCCTCCTGGGCCCCACCTCCAGGAGGCAGTGGGTTAGTGATAAATAGGAAAGTGAGAATGACTTGTATGGGATGGAATACCTTGTTGGTCAATCTTGGGTCACCTGCCCTGTCTGCTCCTCCCTGCAGGTGCGACCCCCCTTCGGCTCTTCACTCATAAGCAGTGAGGAATTTAGCAGTGACCTTGGTTTCTTTAAGACTAATTGGCCTGGTTTGGGCCAAGCTAGGACAAAGGGTCCTCTGATAGTCCAGGCAGGGTAGACAGCTGTTTAATTTCTTCCATCTCCACAGCCACTACACCAAATGCCCAGCAGTACCTCCTCGGATCCTTGAAATACCCTCTTCTCAGGTAATCTATACCAAGAATGCATGGGGCATCTGGGCCAGCCACAATAGGGTGCATCTGCCACTCAGTCCCAGTCAGACCCACTTCAGCTTCCAATATAGTTAGCTCCTGGGAGCCCCCTGTCACACCAGAGATACAAATTGATTCTGTCCCTTTATAGTTTGATGGGATTATGGTGCCTTGTGCACCAGTGTCCACTAAAGCTCTATACTGCTGTGGTTCTGATGTGCCAGGCCATCGAACCCACACAGTCCAAAAAACACGGTTGTCCCTCTCCTCCACCTGGCTGGAGGCAGGGCCCCTCTAATCCTGAACATAGTGTTCGTTATCGACATCTCGGTTCAAGCGGCTCACGTAGATTCGATCCCCATTATTCACATCTGGTAAATAGGGATCTGAAGCCCATCTACGCTGCCTGGAGAGCTTCCCATTGGAAACCGGAGCAACAAATCTCCTGGAAGAAGCCCCGTTCCTAATCGGTTCACCTTGTAACTCATGTACATGTCTGTAAAGCCGAGGTTGGTTTTCCATCCCATTTCCTCATGTCTTCTCCATGGTTGCGCAGGAAAAACCACAGGGTGCCTCGTGATTTGTACAGTCTCTCCCAAGTAGGTCTTGCAGGGGAATCCTGTCTCCTTATGGCTGAGACATTCTTCGGTGCAGGTGGGGAGCGGTGTCTGTCCTCCATCTGGGACAATTTTTCCAACACCTTACCGAGCAGTTCTGTGGATTTATCAGACGTTTTTTCCACAGCGGATACGCTGGCCCGTGTGGAGGAATCAAGATTGTCTGCATATTGCCACATCCGATTATCTATGTCACCCACCATTGGTGCATGGAAGTGGCTCTGTCATGCACAGGGGCAGCCCCTGGTCTTTTCTCACAGAGGCCACCCCTGCAGCCCCTCCAGTAGCTAAACCTTTCCACATAATCCCAGTACAATGGTGTAGGTGGCTGGGAATATAACTTCATCAGCTCCTTCATCATTAATCAGAACCTTTTTTTCCATTAATAGTAAAGGTTTGGAGACCTGTATTAGTGTATCTTATTCAGTTCTTATAAACAGAATCAGTTGTGTTTCACATTACAAGTAAGCCAATCTGTTAGGAAGTAGCTGTTAAGGATTGTCGTGGGTTAATCTTGGCCAGCAGCTGTATGCCCATACAGCTGCTCTCTCACTCTCTCTCCTCAACACAACATGGGGAGAAAATAGGCTGAAAAAGTTGGTGGGTCGAGATAAAGACAGGGAGTTTGTTTACCAGTTACTGTCAAGGGCAAAATGGACTCAACTTGCGGAAAATTAATTTTATTTATTGCCAATTAAAATACATTTGGATGGTGAGAAACAAAGACAAAAACTAAAACGCCTTCCCCCTACCCTCCCTTTTCTCAGGCTCAGCTTCACTCCTTCATTTCTGACTCCTCTACCTCTCCCTCCCCCCTGAACAGCACGGGAGAGATGGTGAATCGGGAGGGTGCGGTCAGTTCATAACAGTTCGTCTCTGCCACTACTTCCTCCTCGCACTTTTCCCTTGCTCCAGCGTGGATCCTTCATTGGGTGCAATCCTTCAGCAAAAAAATCCTGCTCCAGCATGGGCTCTCCACGGGCCACGGTTCCTTCAAGAAATATCGAACTGCTCCATTGTGGGGTCCTCCACGGGCTGAAGCGTGGTTATCTGCTCTAGTATGGTCTTTTCCACAGGCTGCAGGGGGAATACCAGCTCTGGTGCCATGGAGCACTTCCTCCCTCTCCTTCTCTGACCTTGGTGTTCCTACTGTTGTTTCTCACACATTTTTTTCCTCACTTCTCACTGCCTGTGCAGTGTGGTGTTTTTCTGTTTTTTAAATATGTTTCACAGATGTGCCATTAGCTTCTCTGATTGGCTCAGCTTTGGCCTGAGGAGAGCTGGAACCAGCTGTGTCTGGCACAGGGGAAGATCCTGGCCTCTTCTCACAGAGGCCACCCCTGTAGACCCCCACCACTCCAGCTGCCAAGTCTTTTTCACTTTTCTAACCTCTAGTTGCGTGTTCCTGTTGCTTCCTTTGCACTCTGTGTAATGATCATACAATTGCAGAACGAGTTGGGTCAGCTGGCTAATCTGATGCAAATCTAGCGCTGCAAAGCTTCTTCAGCATCAGCTATCTGAAATTACTTTCTCTGTGCATAGTCACTAAATCCAGCACAAGAAACAGGAGTAGGGGAAAAGTAGAACTGTTCCTACTAATGGCAGCTTACATTAAGAAGCTTAGTTGTAGAGTGAAATCACACCATGACTTTTTCTAGCTGACACAAATTTGTTTGTCCCAAGACCATTTTAATCTTGATTGCCTTTATGGGTGTAATGAGATAGAAAATGCTCCTCTCTGAGGTGTGTTACTTGAGTGCTTATGGGTTTTTTTCATTTACTAAGGTGCTCATGAGTCAGTCATGTTTCCCTTATTCAGTTGAGGTTATGTGTGGATAAAATGATGAAACCTCTTAAAATAAACAAACATTCTTCTGTCCTTTATATATCTTCTGTTGAGATGATTCTTTAAACTTTCTGAAATATGAAAGTTTGTTCCATTATAAACATAAAAACACAGAGTATAAACATATATTCCTGTAATTCACAAACTCTGTGTTTCACAATTTATAGTAAAATGTCATATGCTAAGCATGTTCCATTTATTAAATGGTACTTTAGAATTATTTTTTATAATAAAACTTAAATTAGTTGCTTAAACAACTTATACCCAGTTTATGAAACAAATGCTCAACTTTCCAAGAATTAATGTATCAAATTATTTGGGCATCACAATGAATAGTGATACTTGAATATTTCATGCTACTTTGAACCATTTGGCTTCAAAACAGTTATAATTGACTGTCCTGGTTTCACTGGATTTGGTTTCAGTTTGTGGCCAGCCATGGTGATCAAGGCCCTCAGCAGTTAAATCAGGGGCAGCTGACCCTGGCTGGCCCACAGTGGGTTTGCTGAGGGGAGGAGGAGGAGGAGGAGGAGGCGGCGGCGGCGGCGGCAGCAGCAGCTTCTCATGTTCTCTTTGCCTCTTTTACCTGTTGTTTGTTGTGATTCCTGGAGCAACTTGCCAGTGATGTGTGGATGAGTATATTTCTATCTGTGTTGTGTTGTCATTTATATTGATTTTCTTTGTTTCATTAAATCTGGTTAACTTCATCCCATGAGTCTCTCTCTCTTTTTCCCAATTCCCTTCCTCATTTGGGGAAGGGATATTGGGTGATAGAAAAACTGCTATTGTTTAGCCCCAGGTGTGGGCTAAATGCAGTTTATCTGGTGCCCAACGTAAATAGATCACATGGGAGAACCATAGACTTTTGGTTTAAGAATCTCTGAGGGTTCAAGTTTTCACAGATTTGACTGTGTTTGGTACGAGTCTTCATCATGTTGGTGTCAGTAGCAAGGCCACTGGGTGGAATTCTCTGGTGTTTGGTTTTACAGTCGCTTTTGGGATGGCTAATCAAATGTGTGGTTTGGCCGTTGGTTGTTACTGGTTTTGTGCGGTTTGTCACTTCTGGACACGTTATGTGGTTTGGCATTGGTTTATGGTATTATAAATTCGTTTGGAACTGGGACCATTTCTAATTTCTATGGAATGGGAATGAGTGACCTGTATGTTCTTTTTCTCTCGAAGCAGATCTCACTGGATTTTGAAAATTTTGAATACCCTTGGGATGTTTCGACCACTATGGTCATATTGTCAGGCCTTTTGAATGTTTTTCAGTTCCTCCTCTCGCTTCAACATCGGTATAAGGGCAGATATGGCACAGCTGCTGCAACCACTGAAACAGATGCCATAGCTGCCCTGGTCCCCCCAACTGGAATTACAGATACTCAGACCCTGCCAGTCCCTACAGCAGGCATCCTGGCTACCCCAGAGGCTATTCAGATCTCTGCACTGGGCACTGTGATTGCTCAGTTACAGGAAGCACTTGCTGCGATGACCCAGACCTTGGCAACACGGGCTGCAGCTAATCAGCCCCCAGTGATGGGGGATGCAGCTAACCTAGGGACTCAACCAGTGCTGGTATCAGTTGCCCCTGTACAGAAGACGAAAACCACAAAAAGAGCAGGTCGTGACGGCCTACCAGGGACATCACAGGAGGCCGAGCCAGAGATAATCACTCGATCCCTATCCCTGAGTGAGCTGCGAGACATACATAGAGATTACAGCTGTCATGAAGGTGAGCAACTAGTTACTTGGCTGCTCCGCTGCTAGGATAACGGAGCCGATGGTCTCAAGATAGATGATAGTGAAGCCAAGCAGCTGAGACCAATGGCTAGAGAAGTGGTTATTGATAGGGGTCTTGCAAGTGGTGTGGAGCCCCTCACCCTCTGGCGGCAACTGCTGCAAAGCGTAAAGAACAGGTATCCCTTTAGGGATGATGTCATATACCACCCAGGCAAGTGGACAACCATTGAGAGAGGTGTCAAGAATCTGAGGGAAATAGCTGTGCGGGAGCTGATTTTTGCTGACCTAGAGAACCCAGAGACACCACTAGATCCAGATGCACTCAAAGTTACCGGACCCATGTGGCGCAAGGGGGTACAGACTGCACCACCATCATATGGCAACTCATTAGTGTTATTTAGCTGGGCAGATGCCGATGCACCGACAGTGGGTGATGTAGATAATCGTATGCAGCAATCTGCAGACAGTCTCGTTTCCTCCACACGGGCCAGCGTCTCCACTGTGGAAAAACCATCTAACGAATCCACAGAAATGCTCGGTGAGGTGTTGGACAAATTGTCACAGGTGGAGGACAGACACCGCTCCCCACCTGCACCAAAGAATGTCCCAGCCATCAGGAGACAGCGTCCCCGTGCAAGACCTACTTGGGAGAGATGGTATACATCACGAGGCACCCTGTGGTTTTTCCTGCGCAACCATGGAGAAGACATGAGGAAATGGGATGGAAAACCTACCTCAGCTTTACGGACATGTGTACATGAGTTACAATGTGAACCAACTAGGAATGGGCCTTCTTCAGGAAATTTTTTGCTCCAGTTTCCAATGGGAAGCTCTCCAGGCAGCGTAGATGGGCTTCAGATCCCTATTTACCAGATGTGCATAATGGGGATCAAATCTACGTGAGCCGCTCGAACCGAGATGTCAATAATAATGAACACTATGTTCAGGATTAGAGGAGTTCTGCCTCCAGCCAGGTGGAGGAGAGGGACAACCGTGTTTTTTGGACTGTGTGGGTTCAATGGCCTGGCACATCAGAACCACAGCAGTATAGGGCTTTAGTGGACACTGGTGCATAAGGCACCATAATACCGTCAAACTATAAAGGGACTGACTTGATTTCTATCTCTGGCGTGACAGGGGGCTCCCAAGAGTTGAATGTACTGGAAGCTGAAGAGAGTCTGACTGGGACTGAGTGGCAGATGCACCCTATTGTGACCGGCCCAGATGCCCCATGCATTCTTGGCATAGATTAACTGAGAAGAGGGTATTTCAAGGACCCGAGGGAATACTGGTGGGCATTTGGTGTAGCATCTGTGGAGACAGAAGAAATTAGACAGCTGTCTACCCTGCCTGGTCTATCAGAGGACCCTTCTATTGTGGGGCTGCTGAGGGTTGAGGAGCAAAAGGTGCCCATTGCTACTACAATGGTTCACTGATGACAATATCGGACTAACAGAGACTCACTGATCCCCATCCACGAGCTGATCTGTCAACTGGAGAGCCAAGGTGTGATCAGCAAAACACGCTCCCCCTTCAACAGTCCCATATGACCAGTGCAAAAGTCCAATGGAGAACGGAGACTAACTGTGGACTATCGTGGCCTGAATGAAGTCACACCACTGCTGAGTGCTGCTGTACCGGACATGTTAGAACTCCATTCCGAAGTGGAGTCAAAGGCAGCGAAGTGGTATGCCATGACTGACATCGCAAATGCGTTTTTCTCCATTCCTTTGGCAGTGGAGTGTAGGCAACAGTTTGCCTTCATCTGGAGGGGCATCCAATACACCTGGAATCGACTGCCCCAGGGGTGGAAACATAGCCCCATGATTTGCCATGGATTGGTCCAGACTGCCCTGGAGAAGGGTGGAGCTCTGGAACACCTGCAATACATTGATGACATCATTGTATGGAGTGATACAGCAGGAGAAGTTTTTGAGAAAGGGGAAAAAAAGTCATTCAAATCCTTCTCAAAGCTGGTTTTGCCATCAAACGTGGAAAGGTTAAGGGACCTGCAAAAGAGATCCAGTTTTTAGGCATCAAGTGGCAAGATGGCCGCCGTCAGATCCCAATGGATGTGATCAACAAAATAACAGCCATGTCTCCGCCAACTAACAAAAAGGAGACACAAGCTTTCCGAGGCGTAGTGGGCTTCTGGAGGATGCACATTCCCCATTGCAGTCAGATTGTGAGCCGTCTCTATGAAGTAACTCTGAAAGAAGAATGACTTGAAATGGGGCCCTGAGCAACAACAGGCTTTTGAGCAAATTAAACAAGAGATAGTCCATGCAGTGGCCCTTGGACCAGTCCAGATGGGACCAGATGTAAAGAACGTCCTCTGTACTGCAGCCGGGGAGATCGATCCTACCTGGATCCTCTGGCAAAAGGCACCGGGGGAGACTCGAGGTCAACCCCTGGGGTTTTGGAGCTGGGGATACAGAGGATCGGAGGACTGATATACTCCAACAGAAAAAGAGATACTGGCAGCCTATGAAGACGTTCGAGCTGCCTCCGAATTAATTTGTAGGGAGGCACAGGTCCTTCTGGCACCCAGATTGCCAGTGTTGAACTGGATGTTTAAAGGATAGACCCCCTCTACACATCATGCAACCGATGCTACGTGGAGTAAGTGGGTTGCATTGATTACTCAGTGCCTGGGAATTCTGGAAGAAATCATGGACTGGCTGGAAGGCAAAGATTTTGGAATGGTGCCAGAGGAGGAGGACATGCATGCTGAAGAGGCCCTACCATACAATAGGCTATCAGAGAATGAGAAGCATCATGCCTTGTTCACTGATGGATCTTGTCATATTGTAGGCAAGCAGCGAAAGTGGAAAGCTGCTGTGTGGAGTCCCACACGACGAGTGGCAGAAGCAGCTGAGGGAGAAGGTGAGTGGAGTCAGTATGCAGAAGTAAAAGCCATCCAGCTGGCTCTAGATATTTCTGACTGAGAAAAATGGCCAGTACTCTCCCTGTACACTGACTCGTGGATGGTAGCAAATGCCCTGTGGGGATGGCTGAAGCACTGGAAGAAAAACAACTGGCAGCACAGATGGAAGCCCATCTGGGCAGCCGAATTATGGCAGGATATTGCTACCCAATTAGAGAAGCTCGTTGTGAAGGTACATTATGTACATGTTCACATACCAAAGAGGAGAGCTACTGAGGAACAACAAAACAACCAGCAGGTGGATCAAGCTGCTAAGATCAAAGTGGCTCAAGTAGACCTGGACTGGCAGCTTAAAAGTGAACTATTCTTAGCTTGGTGGGCCCATAATACATTGGGCCATCAAGGCAGAGATGCTACATACAGATGGGCCCGTGACCGAGGGGTGGATTTGACCATGGACACCATCGCACAGATCATCCACGAATGTGAAACTTGTGCCGCAATTAAACAAGCCAAACAGCTGAAACCCCTGTGGTATGGAGGAGGATGGCTGAAGTATAAGTATGGAGAGGCCTGACAAATTGATTACATCTCGCTTCCACAAACCCGCCAAGGCAAGCACTATGTGCTCACGATATTGGAAGCAAGTACCGTCTGGTTGGAAACATACCCCGTGCCTCATGCCACTGCTTGTAACACTATTATGGGCCTTGAGAAGCACGTTTTGTGGTGACATGGCACTCTGGAAAGAATAGAGTCAGACAACGGGACTCATTTCTGAAATAGCCTCATAGGCACCTGGGCTAAAGAGCAAGGTATTGAATGGATATATCACATCCCCTACCATGCACCAGCTGCCGGGAAAGTTGAATGATGTAATGGAATGTTGAAGACTACCGTGAAAGCGATGGGTGATGGGACTTTCAAAAATTGGGATGAACACTTAGCAAAGGCCACCTGGTTAGTTAATACCAGGGGATCTATCAACTGGGCTGGTCCTGCTCAATCCGAGCTGTTGCACACTGTAGAGGGGGATAAAGTCCCTGTAGTTCATGTGAGAAATATGTTGGGGAAAACTGTTTGGATTACTCCTGCCTCGAGCAAAGGCAAACCCACTTGTGGAATTGCTTTTGCTCAAGGACCTTGGTTCACCTGGTGGATGATGCAGGAGGATGGGGAAGTAAAATGTGTACCCCAAGGAGATTTGACTCTGTGTGAGAATAGCCAATAACTGTATGATGCTAAGTGTCATTATAGTAAGAATCACTCCAGACCTTGAACATGGGCTGCAGCAGATGCATGCACTGCAAGATCAAGATGCAATACACCATCCTGCTGTGCCCAGCTTCACCAGTCCATAGCACCGTACTAGGCCTGGTCTTGAGCTCCTAACTGAGTGGATCCCACCCTGACGTTTTTTTCCTGCCCTGAGAAATATTCTGAGAAATGGAACCCACGGATTCGGACTGAATTGATTCAATAGACTGGATAGAGTTATCTGTGTGGATGTGTATTTATGTTGAGGGATGGGGAAAATAGTAGTGACTTGATGTAAATGATATAGAATAAGGGGTGGAATCCTGTCCTGGTTTCACTGGGATTTGGTTTCAGTTTGTGGCCAGCCATGGTGATCAAGGCCCTCAGCAGTTAAATCAGGGGCAGCTGACCCTGGCTGGCCCACAGGTGTATTCTATATCATTGACATCAAGCTCACTATAAAAGAGAGGGCTTGGTGGGAAGAGGTGGGCCTTTTTATGCTCTTTTCTGTTATCCATGTTGGTTGTTGTGATTCCTAGAGCAACTTGTCAGTGGTTTGTGGATGAGTATGTTTTTTGTCTGTTTTGTGTTGTCATTTATATTGATTTTCTTTATTTCATTAAATCTGGTTAGTTTCATCTTATGTGTTTCTTTCTCTTTTTTTTTTCCCCCAATTTCCTTCCTCATTTGGGGAAGGGACAGTGGGTGAGAGAAAAACTGCTATTGTTTAGCTCTGTGTGTGAGCTAAATGAAGACACCCCCCCCCCCCCCCAAATGACACAGCATATTCTGATCTATATGCTTTGAGTTATCTGTTACTACAGGTATAATTTTTGCAATTTGCTTGCTCTTAAATTTTTACCATATAAATTCAAAAGTATCTATTTTCCTTTTTAGAGCTTCATTTTGCTCTTCAAACCCTCTTGTTATCTGTCAGGATTTGAGGAAACATATTTTGACACAAATAACAAAACTGTGACAGTTGAGTGTCAAGCTGTCAAGGGTTCCAGATCAGTTATACAATTTATTAAATTAAACTCTGCTAATTTGTAGGTAGATGAGGGTACGGCGACCGGAAAATCTCGGGCTGTAACGGAAGGTAGGCGTGGCGAAAGGAGCAGGATGTGCAAGTATCGTGCGAGTTCGTACGGGACAAGACGACTATATAAGGCTGTTGCGCAGTTAAATAAACGCCATTTGTTGCATCCTCACATTGGTGTCAGTGCTCAATGGCCCTGGGGTGCGGATAGCCTCAGGCCAGCCAGCAACCGAACGGAGCTTGCCGCAGACAAGCGGCAACACTAATTAGATAACTAACACATTGCAAATATTGCAGAAAGTTAAGTAAATTAAGAATAATAGATATCAAGGACCTTAAATTATTTTAGGGCTAAGAGAATGTTACAGCAATGCTTTTCATAGAAATCATCTATGCAAAACACAATTTCCTATCTTAGAAACATAAGTTTGAGTAATTTCTAAGACAGAATAGAAACACAAGTTAAATTTTAGGGTCCAGAACTTGGATACAGAGGAAAGCATGGAAACTGAAATGTTGCTAGGCCATTTTTATCTCTTTCTTACTCTTAAAAATGCTATATGTTAACCAGGTCTAGGGCTTGGATAGATCTAAGGGAAGGAAGGATGAAGTTGATGGCCTTCCCCCAGTGGGTTGTTGCCCCACCCTTTTCTTGGCAATCCTATGTAAGATTTTCAAAGTGGACAGGGGTAGAAGACTTACAGGATGGACTGAAATTTGTCCATTTCTTTCAAATTTGACACAGATGTCTGTGTCTCAGAAGGCAGGATCTAGTGTGGTCAAAGAGCTAAAGGAAGACCTAGCGAGAGATCTGATTAGAATACTTTGCACTAAGGCCAAGGGGACCAAAACATTGCACAGAAGTGAGTGAGGAGCAAGGAAAAATGTGTGAGAAACAAGCCTGTGAACACCAAGGTTAGAGGAGAAGGAAGAGGAGGTGCTCCAGGCACTGGAGCAGATATTCCCCTGCAGACTGTGGAAGAGACCTTGGTGGAGGAGGTATTTCCCTGCAGCCTATGGAGAGGACAGCGCTGGAGCAGATATCCACACTGCAGCCTGTGGCGAGGACCACATGCCAGAACAGGTGGATATTTCCTGAAGGAACAGAAGCCTGTGGAGAGCCCACACTGGAGCAGGTTCTCCTGACAGCATCACTTCCTCCAAGCTCAAGATCGGTGCATCCCTATGAGTAAGAAATTGAGCAAAGCGGGCAGGAGACCTGCATGGATGTGCAAGGAGCTTCTGGAAAAACTCAAATGGAAGAAGGAAGTCTACAGAATGTGGAAAAAGGGACAGGCTACTTGGGAGGAATATAGGAAGGCTGTCAGAGTATGCAGGGATGCGACAAGGAAGGCTAAGGCCCACTTGGAACTAAATCTGGCAAGGGACATCAAGAAGGGCTTCTTCAAGTACATCAGCAGCAAAAGGAAGACTAGGGAAAATGCGGGCCCGCTGCTGAATGAGGAGGGTGCCCTGGTGACAGAGGATACAGAGAAGGCTGAGTTACTGAATGCCTTCTTTGCTTCAGTCTTTACTGCTAAGGCTGTTGTTCAGGAATCCCAGACCCTGGAGGTACGAGAGAAAGTCTGGAAAAAGGAAGACTTTCCCTTGGTCGAGGAGGACCAAGTTAGAGATCATTTAGGCAAACTGGACACCCACAAATCTATGGGCCCCGATGGGATGCACCCATGAGTGCTGAGGGAGCTGGCAGATGTTATTGCCCAGCCACTCTCCATCATCTTTGAAAGCTCATGGAGAACAGGAGAGGTGCCTGAGGACTGGAGGAAGGCCAATGTCACTCCAGTCTTCAAAAAGGGCAAGAAGGAGGACCCAGGAAACTACAGGCCGGTCAGCCTCACCTCCATCCCTGGAAAGGTGATGGAACAGCTCCTTCTGGATGCCATCTCTAAGCATGTGGAGGAAAAGAAGGTTATCAGGAGTAGTCAACATGGATTCACCAAGGGGAAATCATACTTGACCAATCTGACAGCCTTCTATGAGTACATGACTGGCTGGGTAGATGAGGGGAGAGCAGTGGATGTTGTCTACCTTGACTTCAGCAAGGCTTTTGACACTGTCTCCCACAACATCCTTATAGGAAAGCTCAGGGAGTGTGGGTTAGATGAGTGGACAGTGAGGTGGACTGAGAACTGGCTGAATGGCAGAGCTCAGAGGGTTGTGGTCAGTGGCGCAGAGTCTAGTTGGAGGTCTGTAGCTAGTGGTGTTCCCCAGAGGTCAATACTGGTCCAGTCTTGTTCAACTTAATCATCAGTGATCTGGATGAAGGGATTGAGTGTACCCTCAGCAAGTTTGCCGATAACACAAAACTGGGAGGGGTGACTGATGATACACCAGAAGGCTGTGCTGCCATTCAGCAAGACCTGGACAAACTAGAGAGCTGAGCAGAGAGGAACCTAATGAAGGTCAACAAAGGCAAGTGTAGGGTCCTGCACCTAGGGAGGAATAACCCCATGCACCAGTACAGGCTGGGGGTTGACCTGCTGGAAAGCAGCTCTGCAGAGAAGGATGTGGGAGTTCTGGTGCACAACAAGTTCACCATGAGCCAACAATGTGCCCTTGTGGCCAAGAAGGCCAATGGTATCCTGGGGTGCATTAGGAGGAGTGTGGCCAGCAGGTCAAGGGAAGTCATCCTCCCCTTCTGCACTGCCCTAGTGAGGCCACACCTGGAGTACTGTGTCCAGTTCTGGGTTCCCCAGTTCAAGAAAGACAAGGAACTACTGGAGAGAGTCCAGCGGAGAGCTACAAAGATGATTAGAGAACTGGAGCATCTCTCCTACAAGGAGAGGCTGAGGGAGCTGGGTCTGTTTAGCCTGGAGAAGAGAAGACTGAGGGGGGGGAATCTCATCGATACTTACAAATACCTTAAGGGCAGGTGTCAAGAGGATGGGGCCAGACTTCTCAGTGGTGCCCAGTGACAGGACAAGGGGCAACGGGCACAAACTGAAACGTGGAAAGTTCCATCTGAATATGAGAAAAAACTTCTTTGAGTGTGATAGAGGACTGGAACAGGCTGCCCAGAGAGGTTGTAGAGTCTCCTTCTCTGGAGAGATTCAAAACCTGACTGGGTGCGATCCTGTGCAATGTGCTCTAGGGGAACCTGCTTTGGCAGGGGGTTGGACTAGATGATCTCCAGAGGTCCCTTCCAACCCTAACCATTCTGTGACAGGAACTTCAGCTTGTGGAAGAACCCATGCTAGAGCAGTTTTATCTTGAAGTACTGCAGCCTGTGGAGAGGACCCATGATAGAGCAGGGGAAAACCGTGAGACGAACAGCAGAGACAAACTGTTATTTACTGACTGCATTCCCCCTTGCATCACTTGGGTCAATGAGGTGGAGGTAGAAAATTTGGGAATGGAGGAGTGAAATCGAGCTTGGGAAAAAAGGGGGAGTGGGGAAGGTGTTTTAGTTTTCTTTTTCTACCTCATCTTCCAAATCTATTTTAATTGGCAATAAAATAAATTAATCTTCCCCAAGTCAAGTCTGTTTTGCCTGTGATGGTAATTGTTAAGTCTTCTCCCTGTCTTTTTCTCAGCACATGAGCTTTTTCATCTTATTGTCTCCCTCCATTTCTGTTAAGAGAGGTAATGAGAATGTGGTTGGGTGGTGGTTGGGCAGCCAGACAAGGTCAACCCAACACAGTCCTTTTTGGTGCTTGTATTGGTTTTACCTGGCAAGGTTTCGTTAATGGTGGGGTCAGGGTTGGCGTCTGTGAGAAGAGACCAGGGGCTGTCCCTGTGCCAGACAAGGCCAGTTCCAGCCAGTTCCAAAACAGACCCATTGCAGACCAAAGCTGAGCCAATGAGCAAAGATGGTGAACCTTCTGTGATAACATATTTAAGAAAGGGTAAAAAATACCGTGCAGCAGCTGTAAGAGAGAGGAGTGAGAAAAAATGTGAGAGAAACAATCCTACAGACACCAAGATCAGTGAAGAAGTAGTGGGAGGAGGTGCTCCAGACACTGAAGCAGAGATTTCCCTGCAGCCCGTGGAGAGGACCACGCCAGAGCAGGAATCCACCTTGCAGCCTGGAGAGGACCCCACACCAGAGCAGGTGGATATGCCTTGAAGGAACGAGCAGGCTCCTGGCAGGAACTGTGGCCTGGGGAGAGGAGCCCATGCAGGATCAGGTATTCTGACAGAAACTGTGACCTGTGGAGGACCCATGCTGGAGCAGTTATTAAAGAACTGCAGCCTGTGTGATGGACTCATGCTGGAGCAGGGGAAAAGTATGAGGAAGAAGGAACTGTAATGGACTGACCACATCCCCCTGTTGCCCATCCCCCCTGCACCACTCAGGGGAAGGGGAGGAGGTAGAAGAGTCGACAATGAAGGAGTGGAGTTGAGCCTGGGAAGAAGGTGGATGGGTGGAGGAGGCGTTTTAGTTTTTGTCTTTGTTTCTCACAATCCTACTCTATTTTAAATTGGCAATACATTAACTTAATTTTCCCCAATTTGACTGTTTTGCCTGTGACAGTAACTAGTAAGCATTTGCCCTGTCTTTATCACAACCCACAAGCTTTTTCTTCTTATTTTCTTCCCCTGTCCTGTTGAGGAGGAGGGGAGTGAGAGAGCAGCTTGGTGGGGGTCTGGCAGCTGGCCAAGATCAACCCACCACAATCCAATACAATATCATTTTTTTTTATTTTAACTTTTCTGAACAAAGATGGTTTGGGGGGGGTCTGAATTTTTGTGTAAATGCATATTGAAACACTCTTTCTTTCTGGTGTTAATTCTTGGTTTTATTGTTACTGTGTAGGTCTATCTTAACAGTTACTGCAGATATCAAGCTATGATTGTAAATAAAGTAGTCAATCACAGTAGCAAATGTTTAAGATTATGGTGTTAATTACTAAATTTCTTCAGCTTTTCATTTAAGGCCAGTGCCATTCATGTAATACTCTTACAGGGTGTGGCATTTTAATTCTTATCCGTAAAATTCCATGACCTTTATAACAATTTGCGAAAGTAGGAACAATACTCTAAAGCTGCTATTAAGAGAAACATGGTGTCCAACCTTATACACTAGCTTCTCTGTTAAGCAGACCATATGACCTTTGACTGTGGTGCTGAGTAGGTCAGAAAGCATGAAAAGGTATTTCATATAAGAGCAAGAGAATGTGATTTGACATAACTCTCTAGTAGTCTTGGCTTCATGTCTGATACTCTTCAAGATTTAAACTTTGTCAGGATTTAAAGAAGATTCTGCTTCAAATTGAGAGACTGTATGGATTGATGCACTACTTGATCAGACCAATGTAACTGATTTTTTAAAAAAAAAAAAAGTTACCTGTCATACAGTTCACCGAGGAAAAAATGTAAAGAAAAAAATTTCTTATTCCTTATAATTATCAGGTGATTCTTTTTAATGGTACTTCTGTTTTGTGTGAAGATAATTTATAAATCAAACAAAAAATATTTCAAATTCTATGTTATGCATCTCATTTTCACTAATGGTAAGCTCATGCTACATCTCCTGTCTTCATCTGAACTTGTGGTTCTTACCCGTTCTGAATATCAGGTGCTTAGAAGAAAAGTCTGCTCCAATTATGATTTGCAGTCTTGGACTGCATGTTTTTTTATAAACTATTATAGTATGGAATATTCATACTACAATGCAGTCGCCAAGGGGAGCCCGTCCCGCAGGGGAACAGCAGATCTTGGCACACGGGGTTTTCGTGAGGCAGGGAAACACCAGGGCAGTGGAGTGACCCGCCAGGAACCAGCAGCTCTCGCAGAGAGTCGCTGACCAGGTGTGGGTGTTGCCAGAGCAACCGCGGCCACACCTACAAAAGGCAGCCTAGGGAGTGCCAGCGACAAGGGTGGGCAAACAGAGGGTGGCGCGTTAGCCAGGGTGTGGCACGGCAGTTTGTGTGGAAGGGCACGCAGGGAGGGTGGCACAGATCAAGGGCATACGCTCTACCTGACCCTCAAGGCAGAATGGTGGGCACTCGCCTGAGAGCAAGGGCTGCAGCTCCGGCTCGGGGATCTGCACCATCAACCCCAGCGGTGACCGATGCCCCCACCCAGACGGAGCTGCTGAAGGGAGAGGCCACAGTGCAGACCTCAGGCTGCAGGAACTGCCTTGATCTTTCTCCTGGGGCAGGGGTGGGCAGGAGACCTGCCTGCATTTAGGTGTGCCCAGGTGGAGGACCTCCTGCAGCAGGTGGCTGAGCTTCAGGAGGCAGTGAGGAGGCTGTGTGACATCAAGGAGCCTGAGAAGGAGTTCACAGAATCACAGAATGTTAGGGATTGGAAGGGACCTCGAAAGATCATCTAGTCTAATCCCCCTGCCGGAGCAGGATTACCTAGACCATATCACACAGGAACGCATCCAGGCGGGTTTGGAATGACTCCAGAGAAGGAGACTCCACAACCTCTCTGGGCAGCCTGTTCCAGTGTTCGGTTACCCTCACCGTAAAGAAGTTTTTCCTCATATTTATGTGGAACCTCCTGTGTTCCAGCTTGCACCCATTGCCCCTTGTCCTGTCAAGGGATGTCACTGAGAAGAGCCTGGCTCCATCCTCATGACACTTGCCCTTTACATATTTATAAACATTAATGAGGTCACCCCTCAGTCTCCTCTTCTCCAAGCTAAAGAGACCCAGCTCCCTCAGCCTCTCCTCATAAGGGAGATGTTCCACTCCCTTAATCATCTTCGTGGCTCTGCGCTGGACTCTCTCTAGCAGTTCCCTGTCCTTCTTGAACTGAGGGGCCCAGAACTGGACACAATATTCCAGATGCGGCCTCACCAGGGCAGAGTAGAGGGGGAGGAGAACCTCTCTTGACCTGCTAACCACACCCCTTCTAATACACCCCAGGATGCCATTGGCCTTCTTGGCCACAAGGGCACATTGCTGGCTCATGGTCATCCTGCTGTCCACTAGGACCCCCAGGTCCCTTTCCCCTACGCTGGTCTCCAACAGGTCTGCCCCCAACTTGTACTGGTACATGGGGTTGTTCTTGCCCAGATGCAGGACTCTACACTTGCCCTTGTTATATTTCATTAAATTTCTCCCCGCCCAACTCTCCAGCCTGTCCAGGTCTCTCTGAATGGCAGCACAGCCTTCCGGTGTGTCAGCCACTCCTCCCAGTTTGGTGTCATCAGCGAACTTGCTGACAGTGCACTCTATTCCCTCATCTAAGTCATTAATGAATATATTGAATAGTACTGGTCCCAGTACCGACCTTTGAGGGACTCCACTAGACACAGGCCTCCAACTGGACTCTGTCCCATTGACCACCACTCTCTGGCTTCTTTCCTTCAGCCAGTTCACAATCCACCTCACTACCCGATCATCCAGACCACACTTCCTCAGTTTGGCTGCGAGGATGCTGTGGGAGACCGTGTCAAACGCTTTACTGAAATCGAGATAGACCACATCCACAGCTTTACCATCATCTATCCACCGGGTTACGTCCTCATAAAAGGCTATCAGGTTGGTTAAGCATGACTTCCCCTTCGTGAAGCCATGTTGACTGCCCCTAATGATCCCCCTATCCTTGATGTGCCTAGAGACAGCACCAAGGACAAGTTGTTCCATTACCTTTCCAGGGATGGAGGTGAGGCTGACCGGTCTATAGTTACCCGGGTCCTCCTTCTTGCCCTTTTTGAAGACTGGAGTGACATTCGCTTTCCTCCAGTCCTCAGGCACCTCTCCCATTGCCCACGACTTAGCAAAGATGATGGAGAGTGGCCTAGCAATGACTTCCGCCAGCTCCCTCAGCACCCGCGGGTGCATCCCATCAGGGCCCATGGATTTATGGACGTCCAGATTGCTTAATCGGTCCCTGACCCAGCCCTCATCAACCAAGAGAGACTCTTCCTCTATCCTGACTTCTTCTGGGGCCTCAGGGGTCAGGGGCTCCTCAGGACAGCCTCCAGCAGTATAGACAGAGGCAAAGAAGGCATTCAGTAACTCCGCCTTCTTTTTATCCTCTGTCTCCAGGGCCCCCACCTCATTCACCAGTGGGCCTACATTGCCTCTAGTGTTGGTTTTACCTGCAATGTATTTGAAGAAGCCCTTTCCGTTGTCCTTGACCTCTCTTGCAAGGTTTAATTCCAAGGAGGCCTTAGCTTTCCTAGTTGCCTCCCTACATCCTCTGACAACAGACTTATATTCCCCCCAAGTGGCCAGCCCCTCCTTCCATGATCTGTACACTCTCTTCTTCCCCTTGAGTTTGCCCAGCAGTTCCCTGTTTAACCATGCAGGTCTCCTGCTACCCTTTCTTGACTTCCTACTTGTTGGGATGCTCTGATCTTGAGCTCGGAAGAAGCAGTCCTTGAATGCTAACCAACTGTCTTGGGCCCCCTTACCTTCTAGTACCCTGTCCCATGGGATTTCCCCTAGCAATTGCTTGAAAAGGCCAAAGTTGGCCCTCCTGAAGTCCAGGGTTGTGATTCTGCTAGCTATTCTGTTCCTGCCACATGAGATCCTGAACTCTACCATCTCATGGTCGCTACAACCAAGGCTGCCCTCAACCTTCACCGCTTCAACCAGACCCTCCTTGTTAGCGAGCACAAGATCCAGCAGCATTCCTCTCCTAGTTGGCTCATCCACCATTTGCATCAGAAAGTTATCATCAATGCACTGGAGGAACCTCCTGGACTGAGGATGGCTGGCTGAGTAGGCCTCCCAGCAAATACCAGGGTAGTTGAAATCCCCCACAACAACCAGGCCCTGTAATTGAGAGACTGCTCTCAGTTGCCTGTAGAAGGCCTCATCACCCTCCTCATCCTGATCCGGTGGCCTGTAATAGACACCCACAACAGTATCACCCCTGCCAGCCTGCCCCTTAATTCACACCCACAAACTCTCAACTCGCTCCTGATCCGCCCCTGGACAGAACTCAATACATTCTAGCTGCTCACTCACATAAAGAGCAACTCCACCCCCTCTCCTTACTGGCCTGTCTTTCCTGAGCAGGACATAGCCATCCATGACCACATTCCAGTCATGCGAGGTGTCCCACCAGGTCTCTGTAATTGCCACTAGATCATAACCCCCTGACCGAACACGGATTTCTAACTTGTAGGTAGATAAGGGTACAGCGACTGGAAAATCTCGGGCTGTAACGGAAGGTAGGCGTGGCGAAAGGAGCAGGATGTGTCATTATCGTGAGAGTTCGTACGGGACAAGACGACTATATAATGCTGTTGCGCAGTTAAATAAACGCCATTTGTTGCATCCTCACATTGGTGTCAGTGCTCAATGGCCCTGGGGTGCGGATAGCCTCAGGCCAGCCAGCAACCGAGCGGAGCTTGCCGCAGACAAGCGGCAACAAGTGGTGACCCCGACGTGATTGCTGGGCTGGCGGACCGCAGGCGGTCGGAGTGGGTTCGCGAACCATGGAAACCTTGATAAAGGTGATTTCGTTACTGGGCGGGGAATTTAAGATTTCTGTGAAATCGAAAGACGTAGCCCAGTGTGTGGACCGTCTCGTTAAAGGGGGGGGCGGTGGCAGGACCGGCTGATTGTTTACAGCCGAATACCTGGGAGCGGTGCTCGATGCAGCTCGCTGAGCGAGCTATGGCAGCGGGTTCTGCCAAAGAATTAAAAACATGGGGAGTTATCTTGTGGCTGCTACGGACTGTGCGGGAGGACTGGGCGACATGGGATGCGGCTCGGACGTGTTTACATGGGGTCTACCCTGACCAAGACAGAAGTGACAGTGGTGAAACTCCTCCAACATATACTCTCTGAGAGAGGAATTAAATATGACGAAGCTGCGTTAAAGCAGTTACTGTTTTGGGCAAAAGATAAAGGACATTTTACAACCTTTAATGATGTCTTTGAAGTGCCTTTATGGGAGAAGATTGGTGACTCTCTCTGGAATGCGGTGTCAAGTGGTGATAAGGAAGCCTTTAAATTGTCTGCTACATGGAGGCTGGTTAGTGAAGCGTTAAAAGGAATAAAAGCAGAGAGAGAAGTCACACATACAGCTTTTATGGCTTTAGGACCACAGGCGCCTACTACCCCCTCACTGTTTGCGGGACCAACACCTCCCATGGCCCCGGTGGCTGTACCGGTGGCAGCTCCTTTATCACCGTGGGTACGGACGGCTCCGAAAAAAGCTGAGGAGCGGGGAGTGAGAAAAATAGATACAGATCCATCAGAACCGGTAGTGCGCCCTAAAACACGAACTCGATTTGAACTAATTGATTCAGACGCTGAACAGGAGACTTGGCAGAAACCCCCTCCGAAACCCCCTCCCTCTCATTGATCTCTCTACGGATGAGGCTGAGCAGGAGGACAAGAAGGAGGGTAAACATGCTTTGTACCCACCTTTACCGGATTCGCCATTTACGGAGTCAGCAGTACCAGAGTCACAAGGACTTAAAGGACTGTTACCATCACGAAATGGACACGAACTTGACATGACAGAGCTTGGTAGACGACTGGAAGAATTAAAGACGGAATTGCAGCAGCATCGTTCAGCCAACGCCTCGGGACACGTGACTATGTCTCCCCCAAAAAACCCCCCTCTGTGTTCGGGACAAGTATTAGGGCCACCTCAACCTCCTTTACAACTCCCTACTCCACCTTTAGATCAGGGCGGGGGGGGAGGTTTGCGTCCATCTGGTAATGTGGGAGGTGAGGGAGAGGGTCAGCTTCCGCCCGCGTATACAGGGGAAGGGGGGGGAGGTGAGGGAGGAGTGAAATGGAAAGGGGTCATTCGAGATGTGTTATTAGAAGGAGTTGTGATTCCACGGGCATATCCGGTGATTGTGGGTGCGGGTCCTGAGGGAAGAAATATTTGGCAACTGTTAGATTGGAAAATTGTAAAAGAAGCATTACCACTATAGTTAGCGAAAGACAACACAGGTGAGGACTGCAGAAAAGTTGTTGCAGGGATGGCAAATAGCAATGCCACCTTAACTGAGCTAATGGATGCTTGTGAGAAAGTAGGAACCACCACATTTCAGATGGAGCATTTAGCAAAAACTTTTGCGGCGGCAATTAAGGTAGTTCATCGTTGTTATACATGCGAACAGGAAGGTCACTTTAAGAAAAACTGCCTTAAGAAGTTGAAGCTGAGTGGGAGAGATAACTCTGTTTTGATGTGTCATTGCTGTGGGAAGCTAGGGCATTTTGTGAAGCTGTGCAGGTCTCAGTATAATGCTCAAGGTCAGCTGATAACAACCAGCTGCAGAATACAGGGAAACTGGAGAAAGAACGCGGGGGGGGAACCGTATGCTGACACAAATGAATCTTCCCAACCAGTTCCAGGCCTAAGCAGTTAACTCGCAGCCCAAACCGCAGGGAGCGCAGGACTGGTGTTTCCACACGGGGTTAACCTGTGCGGCTGCCAAGCCTTGGACCTGTGGCAAACAGGGATAATGCTAATGCTGATTGTCAAAAGATCATTGAAGCTTTACCTGGAAAAACAGATTTGAATGCTATGATAAAGGCATGTGCAAAAGTGGGTACTGTGGAACATAAGGCTCAAGTTATGGCTGCGGCCGTACTTGGGGCTTACGTTGTCACAATTGCAGTCTCTATTCCAATTGTTAGCAGGGGACACAACTTTAACAGCGCCACGACACACTACTTCAGAGGTACAGCAACTGATTACAGAAATAGAAAGCAGGCTACATTCCAAATTTGTACATCGTATTGATTTGAATCAGGAAATACAAATTATCACTTTGTTTGATAGGCAAATTCCGTATGCAATAATTGGTCAATGGAATTCAGAATGATCAGATTCGTTACAGAGCTATTGGCACAGATTATTCATCAAAGGACAGATGCGATGTCGGGAGCTTGTGGCCAGAGATCCCTGCATCACTAACCATTCCTATTTTGCAGCTCAATATTTTGAGTGGTGTATGGCTAATAGCTTTGCTTTGCAAACAGCTATGGAGAATTTCTCGGGACAGGTTGTTTACCACTTGCCCTCCCATCCTGTTATAAAATTGAGTGCGGAACTTCCAATTGCCACAGGAGTGTGGTGCGCAGACACTCCTGTGGATGGAACTACCATTTTTACGGATGGATCTGGGAACAGAGGCAAGGCGGGCCTTGTCTGGTATTCTGATGGCAAGTGGGAATCTATGGTAGTACAACAAAAGGGTTCACCTCAGGTGGTAGAATTACGAGCTGTATTAAAAATATTTCAGAATTTTCCCATTCCCTTTAATTTGATTGCTGATTCAGCATATGTAGCTGGCATTATAAAGCAATTGGATAGATCTGTTATAGAGCATATATGTAATCAGTGTGTTTTTGAATTGCTGCGAGCTCTGTGGCAAGAAATTCAAATCCGAACTGCATTGTTTTATGTTTTACATGTAAGAAATCATACTAATTTGCCTGGGTTTATTGCAGAAGGCAATGCTCGAGTGGACACTCTGGTTTTTCATCCTAAAACAACAATTTGTACCAGAGTGGAAGCAATAGCACAATTGCTTGTCAAAGTGCATAAAAGGATTACAGACATTACCGGACTAGACTCAGATGCTATCTATTTACCTATCAGAAAGGAATATCTACAGTGGTTAACAAATCAGTCAACTCTTTTTCAAATGGCCTTACAGGACTTTACTGGGCAATTGTTAACACATTTGCCAAAAGATAAAACGCTACAGTTTATTTGCAAACAGGATTGGGAAGAAAAACCTATCAGATCAGAGATACCTGTGACTGGTCTAACTGTTTTTACTGATGCAGGAAAGCGATCACATTCAGCAGTTATTACCTGGCAAGAGGATGGACAATAGAAACATTGTAAATTCTCAGGACAAACTGAGGACTCATTGCAGACACTTGAATTTTTTGCGATATATCAGGTTTCTGTAAAATGGACCAATAAGAAATATGCGACTTTACACTATTTTGCTACAGTTGCATCAAGCAATAAACCTCAGAGAGATACCTTATTTTGTCACCCACATTCGTAGTCATCAATTTGATCAAAATTTGAGCATGGGAAATAATAAAGCAGACACACTTGTGTTCTATACGCAAATATCACCAAATTTATTTGAACAAATACACCTATCCCATCAATTCTTTCATCAATCAGCGAAAATGTTAGCGAAACAATTTCACCTCACCATGGCACAAGCACGTGAATTAGTTAGTGTTTGTCCTAGTTGTCAGAAAATTGGCATGGGAATTGGAATAGGGGTAAATCCTCGAGAGCTGAGTGCGTTGCAACTGTGGCAAATGGACGTTACTCACATTGCAGAATTTGGAAGGCTCAAATATGTTCATGTATCTGTTGATACGTTTTCACATATAATATGGGCAACAGCACAAACTGGGGAAACAGGTCATCATGTCAAATGACATTTACTTGCTTGCTTTACAAGTCTTGGGGTTCCACAACAACTTAAGACTGGTAATGGACCAGCATACTGTTCATAAATTTTTCGTCAATTTTGTCAACTATGGGATATTACACATGTCACTGGGATTCCTCATTCATCTACGGGTCAGGCGATTGTGGAACATGCTCATAGTACATTGAAACAGCTTCTGCAAAAACAAAAAGGGGGAGAGGAAACTGAACCTTCTGAGAGACTTGCAAAAGCTGTTTATGTACTTAACCATTTAACTTTAGCAGGAGATAAGGAGCGACCCCCAATTGTAATACATTGGGAGTCAGTTCGACAGGGAGCAAGCTATGTGAAAAACAAAGGCAAAGTGTGGTATAGGGAACCAGGTACTAACGAATGGTTGGGACCAGGGGAACTATTACTAATGGGTCGAGGTTATGTTTCTGTCTCTACAGGCGCAGGAGTACGGTGGATTGTTTCTAAAAGGATGGTTAGCCACATTATTAGAGGGAATAGTTTATATAGTTGTGATTATAATTATCATAGGGATCTGCGTGGGTTGTGTTGAGGCAATCATTGAGAATAGTATATGGAAGTAGTGAGATAATAAATCTAACTACTTCCAAAGGGGGAAATTGATACCGGATGGTTTAGCAACGGTTTAGCAAGAGTAGGCCTCAGAGTAGGCTCTAAAAGGCCTGATCTGTGTTACCTTTAAACAGAATCAGCTTTCCTGTCAGTAGTTTTCCTTTCAGCTAGAATAACAGAGAATAACAGTATGTTCTGAAGTAAACTGCATGTTTTGTAGATAGAGTCTGCTTATGGGAATGTTTATAATAGGCATTATCCTACTTGTGTTACCCTGTTTGTTTGCATGTTTGCAGAAAACTGTGCAACGAATGGTCAATACAACCTTTGTGGCTCAACAACAGAGAGCAGGATTTATGGGTAACCAAGGCTGGGATTCTCTGACTGGGCTCTGCGAGACACAGGGAACCAGGTTTAAGAGTACCTGTGGGCGAAGCCGAAACAGCACCAGCCTCGACCTTCAGACGTGAGGAGTCATGACAGTACAGAGAGTCTGGTAAAGCGGCGGGGCGCCAAGAAAGATGAGGAACGGCGGCCGTTGCTGAGTGAAACAAAAGCTTTAAACAATGCGCTTATGATTAGCTTGCTTTTGCTTTGCATCTCAGGAGTTGCAGGGGAATCTTACTGGAGAACCTGGGCTCGGGATGTTGTATCCGCCAGCTACGCTTACGCTTTGATGCAAGGCTCCAGAATCAGCGATACGCTTTACTTTGCATGACTTGAAGCATGGGGTGGGGGAAATGTAGGTAGATAAGGGTACAGCGACTGGAAAATCTCGGGCTGTAACGGAAGGTAGGCGTGGCGAAAGGAGCAGGATGTGTCATTATCGTGAGAGTTCGCACGGGACAAGACGACTATATAAGGCTGTTGCGCAGTTAAATAAACGCCATTTGTTGCATCCTCACATTGGTGTCAGTGCTCAATGGCCCTGGGGTGCGGATAGCCTCAGGCCAGCCAGCAACCGAACGGAGCTTGCTGCAGACAAGCGGCAACATAACTCCTCTTGTTTATTCCCCATGCTGCGTGCATTGGTGTACAGGCATTTCAGGGAGCGAGCTGAGCACACGCAGTCATTTGTTCACTCCCCCCTCAGTGGGATGGGAGAGAGAATTGGAAAAAAAGGTAAAACGCGTGGGTTGAGATAAACACAGTTTAATAGGATAGAAAAGGAAGGGGAAATAATAATAATGAGAAAAGAATCTATAAAACAAGCGATGCACAATGCAATTGCTCACCATTTGCTGACCGATGCCCTGAGCAGCTGCTGCTGCCCCCCGCTCAACTCCCCCCCAGTTTTATTGTTCAGCATGATGTTATATGGTATGGAATATCCCTTTGGCCAGTTTGGGTCAGCTGTCCTGGCTGTGTCCCCTCCCAGCTTCCTGTGCACAGCCAGCGTCCTTGCTGGCAGGGCAGTATGAGAAACTGAAAAGTCCTTGGCTTAATGTAAGCACTGCTCGGCAACAACTAAAACATCAGTGTGTTATCATCAACATTATTCTCATCCTAAATCCACACCACAGTATTATACCAGCTATTAGGAAGAAAATTAACTCTATCCCAGACGAAACCAGGACGATATCATACATAAATCAAATTTGTGTTAAAACTGTATTAACGAAACAACTGTAAATGTCTTTTCTGTCCTAAAATATTATTCCACAACTGCTTGGCTGCATAGATGGCAAAGTAAGAAAATACACTGCAAAAATGGTTTAGGAGGTGCAAACATTCAGGCAATATTTTGCATCATTCTCAGAGGAAAATATTTTTCCCAGTCTCATTCTTCTGTTTCACTGAACTCTGGCAATCTAAAGAATATACAATTCTTTTTTTTCTTTGGCATATCAATTATAATTTACCTTGGTCCCTGAGCAGTATTTAAAAGACAAAAAGCGGAAAACAGTATTCCACTTGCTGAGAATACAAAAATCTAGCTAATACAGATTTAGAATGCTCATCATTCTTAAAAACTATTTTCCCCACAGATGTGGTTGATTCAGGAAACTGTCTCAGCTAATTGCTTTTCTCAAAGTGTTTTTATTCTGTTTTCTTCCATGCAATACACATTCCAAACTAGCAAACTGAATATTATAGAAGTCCATATCTTGAGAAAAAATAAGAAATAAAACATTGTACTTAATATTCCTAGATAGTGTTTACTTATAAGCTGTTGCATTCACCAACATTTTATTCTTACAGTCTGATAAGTGTAATTTCAGTGATGTACAAATGAACAGAACTTTTTTTATGGAACAAAGAAAAATATAAACAACAATAAAAGAATCACTGCCAAAAGATGTCCAAACTAAATACCTGCACATATAGCACTAGAGAAAATGAACACCTGTCAAGGGGTTCAAAGAAAGAACTTAAAAGGAGTTCCCATTTCTTGAATGCAGTCAAACTCTCAGAGATAAGAAAATAACAATACTCATTGTGAGCTTGCTAAGACTATCTGTAAAATATTTACATTTTCCTGAAAGTTCGCTGGCATTAGGTCAGAAATTTTTTATCTGACTATGGGAAGAAAGATTAGAAAAGTGCTGGTTTTGGCTGGGATAGAGTTAATGTTCTTCATAGTAGCTAGCATGGGGCTAAGTTTTGAATTTGTGATGAAAACAGTGTTGATAATGTAGAGATGTTTTCGTTATTGCTGAGCAGTGCTTACACAGAGTCAAGGCCTTTTCTGCTTCTCACAACACCCCGTCAGTGAGTAGGCTGGGGGTGCACAAGAAGTTGGGAGGGGACACAGCTGGGACAGCTGACCTCAACTGACCAAAGGGATATTCCATGCGATATGATGCCATGCTTAGCATATAAAGCTAGGGGAAGAAGAAGGAAGGGGGGGGACATTCATGGCGTTTGTCTTCCCAAGTAACCATTACTCGTGACAGAGCCCTGCTTTCCTGGAGATGGCTGAACGTCTGCCTGCCGATGGGAAGTAGCGAATGAATTCGCTACAGTCGCCAAGGGGAGCTGCTCCGGAGCTGTCCCATCCCACAGCAGAGCGGCAGATCTTGGCAGACAGGGGCTTTTCCTGAGGCAGGGAAATGCCAGGGCAGAGGAGAGACCCGCCAGAAGCCGGCAGCTCTAGCGGAGAGTTGCTGACCAGGCGGGGACGTTGCCAGAGCAACTGCAGCCACTCAGACAAAAGGCGGCCTAGGGAACACCAGCGACCAGGACCCCTGCGAACAGAGCAGGCAAACAGAGCGTGGTGCGTCAGCCAGGGTGTGGCACGGCAGTTTTTCGTGGAAGGGCGCGCAGGGAGGGCGGCACAGGGCAAGCGCAGACACCCTACCTCACCCTCAAGGCAGAATGGTGGGCAGTGGCATGAAAGCAAGGGTTGCTGCTCCAGCTCAAGGATCTGCACCATCTACCCTGACTGATGCCTCCACCCAGACAGAGCTGCTGAAGGAGGAGGCTGCAGTGCAGACCTCAGGTTGCAGGAACTGCCTTGACCTTTCTCCTGGAGCAGGGATGGGCAGCAAAACTGCCTGCAATAGGGGTGCCCAGGTGGAAGACCTCCTGCAGCAGGTGGCTGGGCAGCAGGAGGCAGTGAGGAGGCTGTGTGGCATCAAGGAGGCTGAGAAGGAGTTAGATAATGGGGTCCAAGTGCAGGCTGCAGTGCCCCGCAGTCCATGGCCAAACAGCTGAAAACCCCCCAGCAGCACACACAGAAGGAAGCGGGGCTAAAATTGCAGAAGAATGGAAGGTTGCAAAGGCAAGGACCAGCAGGAGGAAGAGACTTCCCCCAAAGCCTGAGGTGCCCTTGCAGAACCGCTTCACTGCTCTGCAGACTGAGGAGGAAAGACCCATTGCATCAGGAGAGATGCTGGAGCCCAGTAAGGCAGCCCAATGTGCTCCCCATATAACGACCAGCGCTACCAAGAAAAAGCTACGGGTGATAGTGGGAGGTGACTCTCTGCTGAGAGGCACCCATATATCGACCTGATGCACTCTCTAGAGAGGTGTGCTGCTTACCGGGGGCTCACATCAGGGATGTCACTGAGAGACTACCGAGCCTAGTACAGCCCACGGATTATTACCCACTACTGTTGTTCCACGTGGACACCAGTGATACACCCAGGAGCAGTCTGAGGACTATCAAGGACTACAGAGCCCTGGGAGCAGTGGTAAAGGACTCTGGAGCCCAGGTAGTTTTCTCATCAATCCTTCCGGTCAAAGGGAAGGGGATTGAAAGGTCCAGTTGAATCGGGGAAATCAACAAATGGTTACAGGACTGGTGCCACAGCCAGGGGTTTGGCTACTTAGACCATGTGACTCACTTTGAGAAACCTGGTCTACTGGCGGCCGATGGGGTCCATCTGACAGAGAAGGGGAAGACCATCTTTGGTGATAGGCTTGCCAAGCTGGTGCAGAGGGCTTTAAACTAAAGGTGCCAGGGGAGGGGAATCGCAGTCCATCCCAATCCTGCCACTTTGATGCCAGGGCCAGCAATAGATGCCCAGAGCCTGGAGAAGGATCACAGGTCAGCAGGAGAGCACTGGAAGAGCAGTGGAAAGGAATTTCAGGCAGTAAGTCAGCTTCATCAGGGACCCAACTGAAATGCCTCTATGCAAACGCACGGAGCATGGGGAAATAAACAAGAGGAGCTAGAGACGTGCACATGCCTGCAGGGTTATGACCTTATTGGCATCACAGAGACATGGTGGGATGGCTCCTATGACTGGAGCGTTGGAATGGAAGGATACAGGCTTTTTAGGAAGGACAGGCAGGGGAGATGAGGAGAGGGTGTTGCACTCTATGTCAATGACCAGTTTGAGTGCATGGAGCTCTGCCTGGGGATGGAGGAGGAGCCAACAGAGAGCTTATGGGTCAGGATTAAAGGGAAGGCAAGGACTGGAGACATTATAGTAGGCATCTGCTACAGGCCACCTGACCAGGAAGACTGAGCGGATGAGGCCCTCTACAGACAGATAGATGTAGCCTCACGTTCACAGGCCCTGGTCCTCATGGGGGACTTCAACCACCCTGATATCTGTTGGAAGGACAACACAGCAGGGCATAAGCAATCCAGCTTCAACCCCCTCCTGGAGAGGTAAAAAGAGGCATTGTTCCGGGTGATTATTGGCAAATTGATTTTTCAGAATTACCTAGGTGTAAATAGTATAGATATCTACTAGTGTTAGTGGATACTTTTTCAGGATGGCCTGAAGATTTCCTGTGTTGTACCAACAAGGCAAAAGAGGTAATCAAACATTTGTTAAAAGAGTTTATAGCCAGGTTTGGGTTTCCAGTAGCCATATCCTCTGATAGGGGACCACACTTTGTGGCTGACATAATTAAAAACATGAGTAGAATATTGGGAATTAAATGGGACTTACATACCCCATGGAGACCACAATTGAGTGGGCAAGAAGAAAGAATGAATCAAACACTGAAAAGACAAATTTCTAAATTATGCCAGGAAACACAGATGAAGTGGGTTGAAGTGTTACCATTATCTCTGTTACGAATCAGTGACCCCTAGAACCAAGGAAAAAGTGACCTCTATGAGATTCTGTACGGGAGACCCTATTCTGTCAATTTGACAGGGAAGGCAGAACAGATGTACGTTACAGAAGAAAAGGTTAACTGACTATCTTTTGTCTTTACATAAGGTGATAGGTTCCTGTCATGGTTTAAAGCTGGGCCAGCTATTAAACCGGTGACAGACGCTCTCTGTTAACCCTCCCCGCCCCCCCGCCCCCCACACACACACAGAAGGGAAAGGGAAAGGGAAAAGGGAGAGAGACTTACGGGTTGGAAAGTTAAAACAGTTTTAATAAACTAGAATAATGAAAAAGAGTATAATAATAATAATAATAGAAATAATCAAATATATACAAATATATACAAAACCAAGATCGAGCTCCCCCAATGTCGGTTACGTCACCACTGGCACTGCAGGGCAGGCACCGGGAAGGCCCAGGCTGGGCCCAGCGATGGATGGGAATTGGATTCAGGGATGCACGGATCAGGATCGGGGGCAGCAGGAAAACAGACAGAGTCCTCTTTGGACACCGGCCATAGCAGAAGGGCGAGAAGGGAGAAGAAAGGGCTGAAGGCTCAAGCAGCCCGAGAAGGCTCAAGCAGCCTGAGACCCTCATGATCCCCCTGCTTTATACCAAGAATGACGTGTATGGGGTGGAATACCTTCGTTGGTCAATTTTGGGTCACCTGCCCTGTCTGCTCCTCCCTGCAGGTGCGACCCCACTGTGGCTCTTCACTCGTAAGCAGTGAGGAATTTAGCAGTGACCTTGGTTTCTCTAAGAATAAGTACAGCAAGAGCCTTTCTGCATAACATCCCTACCGGTGCCTCAGCGATAACTACAAACTTCGAGTGCTATCAGTGCTAGAAGCAAACACTGTCTGCAAAACATGCAGTTAGTTTCAGAAAGTGCAGTTACTTAGAAGAGCCTTAGCTGAAAGTAAAAAACACTGAAAGTAAAATTGGCCTGGTTTAGGCCAAACCCGTATAGTTCCTTACACAGATACGTATTACTGAAGACACCAATACCCCTTGAGCTTCCAGTACATCCCCTTTCAGCCAGGAGACTGGGTGTACCTGTGTACATGGAAAGATGATCCCCTGGGAGAGAAGTGGAAAGGACCATTCCATATACTGCTAACTACTAACACTTCTGTGAAATTGGAAAGAGTGGACTCTTGGATTCATTATACCAGAATCAAGAAGGTACCCCCAAGACTGTGGTCATCAACTGCCAAGGGACCATTGAAACTAACCCTCAAAAGGAGCCAATGAACTGTACTCAGACAGACATTGAATCATTTATTCATTTAGAGTGTAATCCAGGAGTAGTTGGGTTTTTTATTGTAATAATCATAGGAGGAATAATTACAATAAACTCGGTACACAAAATTTTCAAAATTGGTCAAAGTAGACACCATGAAGCTGAAGGTACTGTTGTGTTTGTTAATACTCCTGGTGGGCAAGACTAAATTTCAAGATGTGCTACCAAAATGGGATAGAAATTGAAATATTTGGGAGCTATTAGCCCGAGAGGTTACAAATACCTCCTCTTTCTGCATAGCGACAGAAAATTCAGTAGGAGAAATGTAGAGTTCATGTTTAGTCAGGGTTCCTACGCCTCTGGAATTGATTCAGTATTCCACAATGTTTCAATCCTTTGGCTTTGATCTCACTTACAAAAGCCCCATTGTTAATCAATTAAAAGGATTTAGAACACAAACATACTAAAAGAGATGTATATCAAATTCCCGAAGACTGTGATTCACAAGTCACTCTATACAGTGCAAGTGAGATGATGGCGGCATCTATACTGGCTCTGGGAGTAGGGGTAGCTATGAATTACCATACCATAAAAAGAATTACCTGTGCCCTAGTTAAGGACATAAATTATACCTCCCAAGCCCTGTCGGCACTTGGCACTGAAATGACCCAAATAAGAGAGGCTACTCTCGAAAATAGAGTGGCAATTGATTACCTCCTACTGAGACATAATCATGGATGTGAAGAATTCAAAGGAATGTGTTGCTTTAAATTGAGTGACAACTCACTAAGGGCAAATCCTGCCTGACAAATTTGGTGGCCTTCTACGAAGGGATTACAGCACTGGTGGATAGGGGAAGAACAACTGATGTCATCTACTTGGACTTGTGCAAAGCATTTGACACTGTCCTGCATGACATCCTTGTCTCTAAATTGGAGAGACATGGACTTGATGGATGGACTAGTCGGTGGCACAGCTTTGGAAAAGTAACAAAAATTCAAGAATGGGAAATGCTTAGAGTAAAGGTTACAGGTATTCTCACCACAAGAAATTGTATAAAATTCACTGGCTGCTCCCCAAAATGTGAAAATTTAACCCAATGGCAACCTCCCTCGCTTTGCAATACAACTGAAAGAATTAGTTATGCATGGGCACGCTTAAAAGTTCCCCTTGGATGTTTTTTGCTATATGGACGACTGGCATATTCATATGTACCAGCAAATGCCACTGGAGAGCCACATTCAATTGGCAGAATGGCCCTGTGGGTGGATAAAGAATTGGCTGGATGGTCGCACTCAAAGAGTTACGGTCAACGGCTTGATGCCCAAGTGGAGACCAGTGACGAGTGGCGTTCCTCAGGGGTCCGTATTGGGACCGGTCCTGTTTAACATCTTTGGAGGTGACATGGTGTCACGGTTTAAAGCTGGGCCGGCTATTAAACCTATGGCAGATGCTCTCTGTTAACCCTCCCCCCGCCCCCCAAAGGGAAAGGGAAAGGGAAAAGGGAGAGAGGCTTACGGGTTGGAAAGTTAAAACAGTTTTAATAAACTATAATAATGAAAAAGAGTATAATAACAATAATAGAAATAATCAAATATATACAAATATATATACAAAACCAAGATTGAGCTCCCCTGAAGTCAGCCACGTCACCACCGGCACTGCAGGGCAGGCTCCGGGAAGGCCCAGCCTGGGCCTAGCGACGGTCGAGAGCTGGATTCAGGGATGCACGGATCGGGATCGGGGGCAGCAGGAAAACAGACGGAGTCCTCCTTGGACACCGGCCATAGCAGAAAGAGAGCGAGACCCTCATGATCCCCCCGCTTTATACTGAGAATGACGTGTATGGGATGGAATACCCTCGTTGGTCAATTTTGGGTCACCTGCCCTGTCTGCTCCCCCCTGCAGCTGCGACCCCCCTTCGGCTCTTCACTCGTAAGCAGTGAGGAATTTAGCAGTGACCTTGGTTTCTCTAAGAATCAGTACAGCAAGAGCCTTTCTGCACAACATCCCTACCGGTGCCTCAGTGATAACTACAAACTTCGAGCGTTATCAGTCCTGGAAGCAGACACTGTCTGCAAAAACATGCAGTTAGTTTCAGAAAGTGCAGTTACTTAGAGGAGACTTAGCTGAAAGGAAAAATCACTGAAAGGAAAATTGGCCTGGTTTAGGCCAAACCAGGACACATGGACAGTGGGATTGAGTGCGCCCTCAGCAAGTTTGCTGACGACACCAAGCTGTGTGGTGCGGTCGACATGCTGGAGGGAAGGGATGCCATCCAGAGGGACCTTGACAGGCTTGAGAAGTGGGCCCGTGCAAACCGCATGAAGTTCAAGGCCAAGTGCAAGGTCCTGCACATGGGTCGGGGCAACCCAAGCACAAATACAGGCTGGGCGGAGAACGGATTGAGAGCAGCCCTGAGGAGAAGGACTTGGGGGTGATGGTTGACGAGAAGGTCAACATGAGCCGGCAATGTGCGCTTGCAGCTCAGAAAGCCAACCGTATCCTGGGCTGCATCAAAAGCAGCGTGGCCAGCAGGTCGAGGGAGGCGATTCTCCCCCTTTACTCTGCTCTTGTGAGACCCCACCTGGAGTCCTGCGTCCAGCTCTGGGGTCCCCAACATAAGAAGGACATGGAGCTGTTGGAGCGAGTCCAGAGGAGGGCCCCGAAGATGATCAGAGGGCTGGAGCACCTCTCCTATGAAGACAGGCTGAGAGAGTTGGGGTGGTTCAGCCTGGAGAAGAGAAGGCTCTGAGGAGACCTTCCAGCAGCCTTTCAGTACCTCAAGGAGGCCTACAAGAAAGCTGGAGAGGGACTTTTTACAAGGGCATGTAGTGACAGGACGAGGGGTATCGGTTTTAAACTGAAAGAGGGTAGATTTAGATTAGATATTAGGAAGAAATTCTTTCCTGTGTGGGTAGTGAGACACTGGAACAGGTTGCCCAGAGAAGTTGTGGCTGCCCCCTCCCTGATAGTGTTTAAGGCCAGATTGGATGAGGCTTTGAGTAACCTGGTCTAGTGGAAAGGTGTCCCTGCCCATGGCAAGGGGGTTCGAACTAGATGATCTTTAAGGTCCCTTCGAACCCAAACCATTCTATGATTGTATGAACTTCATCCTTCTCAACCAAGGGAAAGTCTTCCTTTCTCCAGACTTTCTCTCATACCTCCAGGGCCTGGGATTCCTGAACGACAGCCTTAGCAGTAAATACCGAGGCAAAGGCGGCATTCAGTAACTCAGCCTTCTCTTCATTCTCCGTTACCAGGGCACCCTTCTCATTCAGCAGTGGATCCACATTTTCCCTAGTCTTCCTTTTGCTGCTGATGTACTTGAAGAAGCCCTTCTTGTTGTCCTTGATGTCCCTGCAAGATTTAATTCCAAGCGGGCCTTAGCCTTCCTCATCGCATCCCTGCATACTCTGACAACCTTCCTATATTCCTCCCAAGTGGTCTGTCCCTTTTCTCACATTCCATTTACTACCTTCTTCCATTTGAGTTTTTCTAGAAGCTCCTTGCACATCCATGCAGGTCTCCTGCCCTCTTTGCTCAATTTCTTACTCATAGGGATGCACCGATCTTGAGCTTGGAGGAAGTGATGCTTGAATATTGACCAGTTCTCTTGGACCCCCCTACCTTCTAGAGCCCTAACCCATGGGATACCCCCAAGGAGGTCCTTGAAGAGGCCAGTCAGCTCTCCTGCAGGCCAGGGTTGAGATCCTGCTTCTTCCACGCAGGATCCTGAACTCCACCATCTCATGGTCACTGCAGCCAAGACTATCTCCAACTTTCACATCCCCAACAAGACTTTCACTATTTGTTAGCACAAGGTCTAGCAGCGTACCTCTCCACGTTGGCTCCTCCACCACCTATGTTAAAAAGTTATCATCAATGCTCTGCAGGAACCTCCTGGACTGTGGGTGCCTAGCTGTGTTGTCTTTCCAGCAGATATCAGGGTGGTTGAAGTCCCCCATGAGAACCAGGGCCTGTGATCGTGAGGCTACTTCCAGCTGTCTATAGAAGGTCTCATCTACTTCCTCTTCCTGATCAGGTGGCCTGTAGTAAACACCCACAACAGTGTCACTCTCATTAGCCTGCCCCTTAATTCTTACCCATAGGGTCTTGACTCATTCTTCATCCACCCCTAGGCAGAGCTCAATACATTCCACTTTCTCTCTCACATAAAGGGCAACTCCATCTCCTCGCCTTGCTGGTCTGTCCTTCCTAAAAAGGATGTACCCATCCATGACAGCATTCCAGTCATGCGAGCTATCCCACCATGTCTCTGTAATTGCAATGAGATCACAGCCCTACGACTGCACATAGATCTCTAATTCTTCCTGTTTATTCCCCATGCTGTGTGCATTGGTGTACAGGCATTTCAGAGAGGTAGTCGAGCATGAAGGTATCCCAGAATAGGTGAAAGAGGATCCAACATATCTCTACATACCCTTGAGGAGGTTGGTCTTTCGGTTTATAGAGTGCACTGTCAGCAAGTTCGCTGATGACACAAAACTGGGAGGAGTGGCTGACACAACGGAAGGCTGCGCAGCCATTCAGAGAGACCTGGACAGGCTGGAGAGTTGGGCGGGGAGTAATTTAATGAAATATAATAAGGGCAAGTGTAGAGTCCTGCATCTGGGCAAGAACAACCCCATGTATGAGTACAAGTTGGGGACAGACCTGTTGGAGCCCAGCGTAGGGGAAAGGGACCTGGGGGTCCTAGTGGACAGCAGGATGACCATGAGCCAGCAGTGTGCCCTTGTGGCCAAGAAGGCCAATGGCATCCTGGGGTGTATTAGAAGGGGTGTGGTTAGCAGGTCAAGAGAGGTTCTCCTCCCCCTCTACTCTGCCCTGGTGAGGCCGCATCTGGAATATTGTGTCCAGTTCTGGGCCCCTCAGTTCAAGAAGGACAGGGAACTGCTAGAGAGAGTCCAGCGCAGAGCCACGAAGATGATTAAGGGAGTGGAACATCTCCCTTATGAGGAGAGGCTGAGGGAGCTGGGTCTCTTTAGCTTAGAGAAGAGGAGACTGAGGGGTGACCTCATTAATGTTTATAAATATGTAAAGGGCAAGTGTCATGAGGATGGAGCCAGGCTCTTCTCAGTGACATCCCTTGACAGGACAAGGGGCAATGGGTGCAAGCTGGAACACAGGAGGTTCCACATAAATATGAGGAAAAACTTCTTTACGGTGAGGGTAACTGAACACTGGAACAGGCTGCCCAGAGAGGTTGTGGAGTCTCCTTCTCTGGAGACATTCAAAACCCGCCTGGACGCGTTCCTGTGTGATATGGTCTAGGCAATCCTGCTCCGGCAGGGGGATTGGACTAGATGATCTTTCGAGGTCCCTTCCAATCCCTAACATTCTGTGATTCTGTGATTCTGTGATTCCCATCTTGGGAGGCAGCTATGGAACTTTTCTCGCTGTTCTGATTGGCCTGGCTTATTCCCCCAATAGAGGCAATGGCACAAGCATTACCACGCTGGACCCCACCCCCCAAGTGCTTCAGTTTAAAGCCCGCCTCACCAAGTTGTCCAGCCTGCTGCCAAAGATTCCCTTGCCTCTTTTAGACAGGTGGATCCCATCCCTCCCTAACAGGTTATAGTTGTCAAAGAGCGTCCCATTGTCATAAAAGCCAAATCCCTCATGATAGCACCAGCCACGAAGCCAAGAGTTGATTTCCGTTATACGTCTATTTCTGGCTGCCCCCTTTCCTCTGACTGGCAAAATGGAGGAGAAGATAACTTGGGCACCAATATTTTTCACTTGCATCCCCAGGGCTTTGTAGTCTTCCTTGATTCTGCCCAGGTTCCGGCTTGCAGTGTCATTCATGCCCACATGAAAGAGCAGTCCCCAGACAGGTGGGGAAGAAGCTGCATCCCGTAGTCTGGGGGGGATGAAGAAAGACTTCAAGGCCCTAGGACGATTGGTGAAAGAGTCTGGGGCACAAGTTGTTTTCTCCTCCCTCCTCCCATTTTCAGGTGATGACGTGGGATGGAATAGTAGGATTCTCTCCATAAATGCCTGGCTACGAGACTGGTGCTACAGACAGGGCTTTGGGTTCTTTGATAATGGCTGGTTTTATAAGACACCAGGCCTGTCAGTAATACATGGGAAAGGTTTATGTCGTAGGGGCAAAAGGGTTCTGGGACAGGAATTAGCAGGGCTCATTCGGAGAGCTTTAAACTAGATTCGAAGGGGGATGGGGTAGTAGCTGGGCTTGCACCACTGGGGCAATGCTCTAGTGTTGAGGTAGACCAGGAGGCCTCCCATCCCCCAGGGGTGAAATCGGTGTGCTCAGCTCGCTCCCTGAAATGCCTGTACACCAATGCGCGCAGCATGGGGAATAAACAGGAGGAGTTGGAAATCCGTGTTCGGTCGGGGGGCTATGATCTAGTGGCAATTACAGAGACTTGGTGGGACGCCTCGCATGACTGGAATGTGGTCATGGATGGCTATGTCTTGTTCAGGAAAGACAGGCCACTAAGGAGAGGTGGTGGAGTTGCTCTTTATGTGAGTGAGCAGCTAGAATGTATTGAGTTCTGTCCAGGGGCAGATCAGGAGCGAGTTGAGAGTTTGTGGGTGCGAATTAAGGGGCAGGCTGGCAGGGGTGATACTGTTGTGTGTGTCTATTACAGGCCACCAGATCAGGATGAGGAGGGTGATGAGGCCTTCTACAGGCAGCTGAGAGCAGTCTCGCAATTACAGGGCCTGGTTGTCGTGGGGGATTTCAACTACCCTGATATTTGCTGGGAGGCCTACTCAGCCAGCCATCCTCAGTCCAGGAGGTTCCTCCAGTGCATTGATGATAACTTTCTGATGCAAATGGTGGATGAGCCAACTAGGAGAGGAGCGTTGCTGGATCTTATCCTCACTAACAAGGAGGGTCTGGTTGAAGAGGTGAAGGTTGAGGGCAGCCTTGGTTGTAGCGACCATGAGATGGTAGAGTTCAGGATCTCATGTGGCAGGAACAGAATAGCTAGCAGAATCGCAACCCTGGACTTCAGGAGGGCCAACTTTGGCCTTTTCAAGCAATTGCTAGGGGAAATCCCATGGGACAGGGTACTAGACGGTAAGGGGGCCCAAGATAGTTGGTTAGCATTCAAGGACTGCTTCTTCTGAGCTCAAGATCAGAGCATCCCAACAAGTAGGAAGTCAAGAAAGGGTAGCAGGAGACCTGCATGGTTAAACAGGGAACTGCTGGGCAAACTCAAGGGGAAGAAGAGAGTGTACAGATCATGGAAGGAGGGGCTGGCCACTTGGGGGGAATATAAGTCTGTTGTCAGAGGATGTAGGGAGGCAACTAGGAAAGCTAAGGCCTCCTTGGAATTAAACCTTGCAAGAGAGGTCAAGGACAACGGAAAGGGCTTCTTCAAATACATTGCAGGTAAAACCAACACTAGAGGCAATGTAGGCCCACTGGTGAATGAGGTGGGGGCCCTGGAGACAGAGGATAAAAAGAAGGCGGAGTTACTGAATGCCTTCTTTGCCTCTGTCTATACTGCTGGAGGCTGTCCTGAGGAGCCCTGGACCCCTGCGGCCCCAGAAGAAGTCAGGATAGAGGAGGAATCTGTCTTGGTAGATGAGGGCTGGGTCAGGGACCAGTTAAGCAATCTGGACATCCATAAATCCATGGGCCCTGATGGGATGCACCCGCGGGTGCTGAGGGAGCTGGCGGAAGTCATTGCTAGGTCACTCTCCATCATCTTTGCTAAGTTGTGGGCAATGGGAGAGATGCCTGAGGACTGGAGGAAAGCGAATGTCACTCCAGTCTTCAAAAAGGGCAAGAAGGAGGACCTGGGTAACTACAGACTGGTCAGCCTCACCTCCATCCCTGGAAAGGTAATGGAACAACTTGTCCTTGGTGCTGTCTCTAGGCACATCAAGGATAGGGGGATCATTAGGGGCACTCAGCATGGCTTCACCAAGGGGAAGTCATGCTTAACCAACCTGATAGCCTTTTATGAGGACGTAACCCGGTGGATAGATGATGGTAAAGCTGTGGATGTGGTCTATCTCGATTTCAGTAAAGTGTTTGACACAGTCTCCCACAGCATCCTCGCAGCTAAACTGGGGAAGTGTGGTCTGGATGATCAGGTAGTGAGGTGGATTGTGAACTGGCTGAAGGAAAGAAGCCAGAGAGTGGTGGTCAATGGGATTGAGTCCAGTTGGAGGTCTGTGTCTAGCGGAGTCCCTCAAGGGTCGGTACTGGGACCAGTACTATTCAATATATTCATTAATGACTTGGATGAGGGAATAGAGTGCACTGTCAGCAAGTTCGCTGATGACACAAAACTGGGAGGAGTGGCTGACACAACGGAAGGCTGTGCTGCCATTCAGAGAGACCTGGACAGGCTGGAGAGTTGGGTGGGGAGTAATTTAATGAAATATAATAAGGGCAAGTGTAGAGTCCTGCATCTGGGCAAGAACAACCCCATGTACCAGTACAAGTTGGGGGCAGACCTGTTGGAGACCAGCGTAGGGGAAAGGGACCTGGGGGTCCTAGTGGACAACAGGATGACCATGAGCCAGCAGTGTGCCCTTGTGGCCAAGAAGGCCAATGGCATCCTGGGGTGTATTAGAAGGGGTGTGGTTAGCAGGTCAAGAGAGGTTCTCCTCCCCCTCTACTCTGCCCTGGTGAGGCCGCATCTGGAATATTGTGTCCAGTTCTGGGCCCCTCAGTTCAAGAAGGACAGGGAACTGCTAGAGAGAGTCCAGCGCAGAGCCACGAAGATGATTAAGGGAGTGGAACATCTCCCTTATGAGGAGAGGCTGAGGGAGCTGGGTCTCTTTAGCTTAGAGAAGAGGAGACTGAGGGGTGACCTCATTAATGTTTATAAATATGTAAAGGGCAAGTGTCATGAGGATGGAGCCAGGCTCTTCTCAGTGACATCCCTTGACAGGACAAGGGGCAATGGGTGCAAGCTGGAACACAGGAGGTTCCACATAAATATGAGGAAAAACTTCTTTACAGTGAGGGTGACCGAACATTGGAACAGGCTGCCCAGAGAGGTTGTGGAGTCTCCTTCTCTGGAGACATTCAAAACCCGCCTGGATGCATTCCTGTGTGATATGGTCTAGGCAATCCTGCTCCGGCAGGGGGATTGGACTAGATGATCTTTCGAGGTCCCTTCCAATCCCTAACATTCTGTGATTCTGTGATTCTCTTGACAAGTTGTGGCACCCTCTCAGCAATATCTCGCTCCTTAGCACCTGGAATGCAGCATACCTCTCATGATTCTCTGTCAGTCAGCAGATGGGCACCTCAGTGCCCCTCAAGAGTCACCCACTACGAGCACTCGTTGCTTCTTTTTATGGTATCCACTGTGTGCTGCATGTACGGTTTCACCTTGTGGATCTTGCTCGTGGATACCTATAGCTGTTAGAGCTTCATATCTGTTTTTAGTTGTGATACTGGAGGGTGGAGATTGAGGCAGAGTCCTGCTTTTGTGGGTCACCAGGGTCCAAGGAGCCTCTTTCTCAGTAGTGCCTTCTAATGGGGCATGGTGCTGATTGCACCTATCTATCTCTGCCTCAGCTCCTGTAATACTGTGCAGCCTTCTAACTGTTTCCTTCAACTCAGCCACTTAAGATAACAAATCATCAACCCATGCACATCTGTCTTCGTTTAGCCTGCACCCAGGGCTAAACAATAACAGTTTTTCTCTCACCCAATCTCCCTTCCCCAACAGAGGAAGGAAATTGGGAAAAAGAGGGAGACTCGTGGATTAAAATTAAACATATTTAATAAAGAAACCAATATAAATGATAACATAAAACCCACAAAAGTATACTTAGCTACAGAGTTGCAGCAGGTTGTCCAGGAATACCAATCCTTGGCAATAAGAAAAAGGGAGGCCAGAAAAGAGGAGAGCAAAAACAACCCCACCTCTACCCAACAAGCCCTCCCACTCATAATGAACTTGTTGTCATTGATATAGAATACACCTGTGGGCCACCTGGGTCAGCTGCTCTGGATTCTACCCCTTATTCTGTATCATTTACATCACGGCACTACTATTTTCCCCATTGTGGAGTGACTACCATGGGCAACTTATTGAAACTAATTATTGGAAGCACATTTATTGAGAGTAAGTAAGTAAAGTTATATCCACATCCTATAGAACTAAGAAAACATCCAGGATGGAACATGGCTGGCATGTAAAGAATCTGCTCTGTGATGGTTCCCCAGGCAACCTGGCCTGCATTCTTAGATGTTCAGCATCACGGGAGCTTGGTGTGCTAACTCTGAGAGAACAGAGGGTGGAACAGTGTGAAGATACAGTGACCAGGCTCTGTACTAATGAGGCAGGTAGAGGAACTCCATGGTACCTCATAGAAGATAAATTACATATCTACTGTCAAATGAGAGATAATACCCCGTTCTACCCAGAATGTTGGTCACTGAGCCAGCGATTGTGGTGAAGTCATGTCTTGTGGATAAACTTTGCTCATTATAATCTCATTATAATACCAAAACACACCTCCATCCCAAAAGCTACCCACCTCCCTCTCCCCCGAGCATGCTCTCTGAATTTTTCTTAGACTATACCTTTAAATCAAAGCAAGAGAATTTTGCACCAATCAATAATAAAGGTGTGTATGACTAGAGTCACTCAAGCTCTACCTAAACATAGGAAAAAGAGTATAAAAAAAATCCTTAAGAAAAAGGCAAGGTGGGGAAGATACCATCGCTGAGAAGTCAGGGAGACATCAGTAAGAACTTCTGGGATGAGTCAACAGGCTGAACCTCTCTTCCCCACCCATAGGGATGCCTTTGGGTAAGATTCATACACTTGGTTATACCAGGTGCTTCCCCGGGAAACTTAGAAATTAAGCTTGTATTTGTAATTGTATTAATAGCGCTATGTAGTGATCCTGCAACATATATATGCGCATAGGTACCTCAGCGTGCTTTGCAGACAGTATATTCAGCACCGGCAATCTAAAAGAATGTTGCCGCTTGTCTGCAATAAGCTCCGTTCGGTTGCTGGCTGGCCTGAGGCTATCCGCACCCCAGGGCCATAGAGCACTGACACCAATGTGAGGATGCAACAAATGGCGTTTATTTAACTGCGCAACAGCCTTATATAGTCGTCTTGTCCCGTACGAACTCGCACGATAATGACACATCCTGCTCCTTTCACCACGCCTACCTTCCGTTACAGCCCGAGATTTTCCGGTCGCCGTACCCTAATCTACCTACATTTCCCCCTCCCCATGCTTCAAGTCATGCGAAGTAAAGCGTATCGCTGATTCTGGAGCCTTGCATCAAAGCGTAAGCATAGCTGGCGGATACAACATCCCGAGCCCAGGTTCTCCAGTAAGATTCCCCTGCAACTCCTGAGATGCAAAGCAAAAGCAAGCTAATCATAAGCGCATTGTTTAAAGCTTTTGTTTCACTCAGCAACGGCCGCCGTTCCTCATCTTTCTTGGCGCCCCGCCGCTTTACCAGACTCTCTGTACTGTCATGACTCCTCACGTCTGAAGGTCGAGGCTGGTGCTGTTTCGGCTTCGCCCACAGGTACTCTTAAACCTGGTTCCCTGTGTCTCGCAGAGCCCAGTCAGAGAATCCCAGCCTTGGTTACCCATAAATCCTGCTCTCTGTTGTTGAGCCACAAAGGTTGTATTGACCATTCGTTGCACAGTTTTCTGCAAACATGCAAACAAACAGGGTAACACAAGTAGGATAATGCCTATTATAAACATTCCCATAAGCAGACTCTATCTACAAAACATGCAGTTTACTTCAGAACATACTGTTATTCTCTGTTATTCTAGCTGAAAGGAAAACTACTGACAGGAAAGCTGATTCTGTTTAAAGGTAACACAGATCAGGCCTTTTAGAGCCTACTCTGAGGCCTACTCTTGCTAAACCGTTGCTAAACCATCCGGTATCAATTTCCCCCTTTGGAAGTAGTTAGATTTATTATCTCACTACTTCCATATACTATTCTCAATGATTGCCTCAACACAACCCACGCAGATCCCTATGATAATTATAATCACAACTATATAAACTATTCCCTCTAATAATGTGGCTAACCATCCTTTTAGAAACAATCCACCGTACTCCTGCGCCTGTAGAGACAGAAACATAACCTCGACCCATTAGTAATAGTTCCCCTGGTCCCAACCACTCATTAGTACCTGGTTCCCTATACCACACTTTGCCTTTGTTTTGCACATAGCTTGCTCCCTGTCGAACTGCCTCCCAATGTATTACAATTGGGGGTCGCTCCTTATCTCCTGCTAAAGTTAAATGGTTAAGTACATAAACAGCTTTTGCAAGTCTCTCAGAAGGTTCAGTTTCCTCTCCCCCTTTTTGTTTTTGCAGAAGCTGTTTCAATGTACTATGAGCACGTTCCACAATCGCCTGACCCGTAGGCGAATGAGGAATCCCGGTGACATGTGTAATACCCCATAGTTGACAAAATTGACGAAAAATTTATGAACAGTATGCTGGTCCATTATCAGTCTTAAGTTGTTGTGGAATCTCAAGACTTGCAAAGCAAGCAAGTAAATGTCATTTGACATGACGACCTGTTTCCCCAGTTTGTGCTGTTGCCCATATTACATGTGAAAATGTATCAACAGATACATGAACATATTTGAGCCTTCCAAATTCTGCAATGTGAGTAACGTCCATTTGCCACAGTTGCAACGCACTCAGCTCTCGAGGATTTACCCCTACTCCAATTCCCATGCCAATTTTCTGACAACTAGGACAAGCACTAACTAATTCACGTGCTTGTGCCATGGTGAGGTGAAACTGTTTCGCTAACATTTTCGCTGATTGATGAAAGAATTGATGGGATAGGTGTATTTGTTCAAATAAATTTGGTGATATTTGCGTATAGGATACAAGTGTGTCTGCTTTATTATTTCCAATGCTCAAATTTTGATCAAATTGATGACTACGAATGTGGGTGACAAAATAAGGTATCTCTCTGAGGTTTATTGCTTGATGCAACTGTAGCAAAATAGTGTAAAGTCGCATATTTCTTATTGGTCCATTTTACAGAAACCTGATATATCGCAAAAAATTCAAGTGTCTGCAATGAGTCCTCAGTTTGTCCTGAGAATTTACAATGTTTCTATTGTCCATCCTCTTGCCAGGTAATAACTGCTGAATGTGATCGCTTTCCTGCATCAGTAAAAACAGCTAGTCCAGTCACAGGTATCTCTGATCTGATAGGTTTTTCTTCCCAATCCTGTTTGCAAATAAACTGTAGCTTTTTATCTTTTGGCAAATGTGTTAAAAATTGTCCAGTAAAGTCCTGTAAGGCCATTTGAAAAAGAGTTGACTGATTTGTTAACCACTGTAGATATTCCTTTCTGATAGGTAAATAGATAGCATCTGAGTCTAGTCCAGTATGTCTGTAATCCTTTTATGCACTTTGACAAGCAATTGTGCTATTGCTTCCACTCTGGTACAAATTGTTGTTTTAGGATGAAAAACCAAAGAGTCCACTCGAGCATTGCCTTCTGCAATAAACCCAGGCAAATTAGTATGATTTCTTACATGTAAAACATAAAACAATGCAGTTCGGATTTGAATTTCTTGCCACAGAGCTCGCAGCAATTCAAAAACACACTGATTACATATATGCTCTATAACAGATCTATCCAATTGCTTTATAATGCCAGCTACATATGCTGAATCAGCAATCAAATTAAAGGGAATGGGAAAATTCTGAAATATTTTTAATACAGCTCGTAATTCTACCACCTGAGGTGAACCCTTTTGTTGTACTACCATAGATTCCCACTTGCCATCAGAATACCAGACAAGGCCCGCCTTGCCTCTGTTCCCAGATCCATCCGTAAAAATGGTAGTTCCATCCACAGGAGTGTCTGCGCACCACACTCCTGTGGCAATTGGAAGTTCCGCACTCAATTTTATAACAGGATGGGAGGGCAAGTGGTAAACAACCTGTCCCGAGAAATTCTCCATAGCTGTTTGCAAAGCAAAGCTATTAGCCATACACCACTCAAAATATTGAGCTGCAAAATAGGAATGGTTAGTGATGCAGGGATCTCTGGCCACAAGCTCCCGACATCGCATCTGTCCTTTGATGAATAATCTGTGCCAATAGCTCTGTAACGAATCTGATCATTCTGAATTCCATTGACCAATTATTGCATACGGAATTTGCCTATCAAACAAAGTGATAATTGGTATTTCCTGATTCAAATCAATACGATGTACAAATTTGGAATGTAGCCTGCTTTCTATTTCTGTAATCAGTTGCTGTACCTCTGAAGTAGTGTGTCGGGGCGCTGTTAAAGTTGTGTCCCCTGCTAACAATTGGAATAGAGACTGCAATTGTGACAACGTAAGCCCCAAGTACGACCGCAGCCATAACTTGAGCCTTATGTTCCACAGTACCCACTTTTGCACATGCCTTTATCATAGCATTCAAATCTGGTTTTCCAGGTAAAGCTTCAATGATCTTTTGACAATCAGCATTAGCATTATCCCTGTTTGCCACAGGTCCAAGGCTTGGCAGCCGCACAGGTTAACCCCGTGTGGAAACACCAGTCCTGCGCTCCCTGCGGTTTGGGCTGCGAGTTAACTGCATAGGCCTGGAACTGGTTGGGAAGATTCATTTGTGTCAGCATACGGTTCCCCCCCCGCGTTCTTTCTCCAGTTTCCCTGTATTCTGCAGCTGGTTGTTATCAGCTGACCTTGAGCATTATACTGAGACCTGCACAGCTTCACAAAATGCCCTAGCTTCCCACAGCAATGACACATCAAAACAGACTTATCTCTCCCACTCAGCTTCAACTTCTTAAGGCAGTTTTCCTTAAAGTGACCTTCCTGTTCGCATGTATAACAACGATGAACTACCTTAATTGCCGCCGCAAAAGTTTTTGCTAAATGCTCCATCTGAAATGTGGTGGTTCCTACTTTCTCACAAGCATCCATTAGCTCAGTTAAGGTGGCATTGCTATTTGCCATCCCTGCAACAACTTTTCTGCAGTCCTCACCTGTGTTGTCTTTCGCTAACTATAGTGGTAATGCTTCTTTTACAATTTTCCAATCTAACAGTTGCCAAATATTTCTTCCCTCAGGACCCGCACCCACAATCACCGGATATGCCCGTGGAATCACAACTCCTTCTAATAACACATCTCGAATGACCCCTTTCCATTTCACTCCTCCCTCACCTCCCCCCCCTTCCCCTGTATACGCGGGCGGAAGCTGACCCTCTCCCTCACCTCCCACATTACCAGATGGACGCAAACCTCCCCCCCCGCCCTGATCTAAAGGTGGAGTAGGGAGTTGTAAAGGAGGTTGAGGTGGCCCTAATACTTGTCCCGAACACAGAGGGGGGTTTTTTGGGGGAGACATAGTCACGTGTCCCGAGGCGTTGGCTGAACGATGCTGCTGCAATTCCGTCTTTAATTCTTCCAGTCGTCTACCAAGCTCTGTCATGTCAAGTTCGTGTCCATTTCGTGATGGTAACAGTCCTTTAAGTCCTTGTGACTCTGGTACTGCTGACTCTGTAAATGGCGAATCCGGTAAAGGTGGGTACAAAGCATGTTTACCCTCCTTCTTGTCCTCCTGCTCAGCCTCATCCGTAGAGAGATCAATGAGAGGGAGGGGGTTTCGGAGGGGGTTTCTGCCAAGTCTCCTGTTTAGCGTCTGAATCAATTAGTTCAAATCGAGTTCGTGTTTTAGGGCGCACTACTGGTTCTGATGGATCTGTATCTATTTTTCTCACTCCCCGCTCCTCAGCTTTTTTCGGAGCCGTCCGTACCCACGGTGATAAAGGAGCTGCCACCGGTACAGCCACTGGGGCCATGGGAGGTGTTGGTCCCGCAAACAGTGAGGGGGTAGTAGGCGCCTGTGGTCCTAAAGCCATAAAAGCTGTATGTGTGACTTCTCTCTCTGCTTTTATTCCTTTTAATGCTTCACTAACCAGCCTCCATGTAGCAGACAATTTAAAGGCTTCCTTATCACCACTTGACACCGCATTCCAGAGAGAGTCACCAATCTTCTCCCATAAAGGCACTTCAAAGACATCATTAAAGGTTGTAAAATGTCCTTTATCTTTTGCCCAAAACAGTAACTGCTTTAACGCAGCTTCGTCATATTTAATTCCTCTCTCAGAGAGTATATGTTGGAGGAGTTTCACCAATGCCACTTCTGTCTTGGTCAGGGTAGACCCCATGTAAACACGTCCGAGCCGCATCCCATGTCGCCCAGTCCTCCCGCGCAGTCCGTAGCAGCCACAAGATAACTCCCCATGTTTTTAATTCTTTGGCAGAACCCGCTGCCATAGCTCGCTCAGCGAGCTGCATCGAGCACCGCTCCCAGGTATTCGGCTGTAAACAATCAGCCGGTCCTGCCACCGCCCCCCCCTTTAACGAGACAGTCCACACACTGGGCTACGTCTTTCGATTTCACAGAAATCTTAAATTCCCCGCCCAGTAACGAAATCACCTTTATCAAGGTTTCCATGGTTCGTGAACCCACTCCGACCGCCTGCGGTCCGCCAGCCCAGCAATCACGTCGGGGTCACCACTTGTTGCCGCTTGTCTGCAGCAAGCTCCGTTCGGTTGCTGGCTGGCCTGAGGCTATCCGCACCCCAGGGCCATTGAGCACTGACACCAATGTGAGGATGCAACAAATGTCGTTTATTTAACTGCGCAACAGCCTTATATAGTCGTCTTGTCCCGTACGAACTCTCACGATAATGACACATCCTGCTCCTTTCACCACGCCTACCTTCCGTTACAGCCCGAGATTTTCCGGTCGCCGTACCCTAATCTACCTACAAAAGAATCTGTATCTGTTGCTTGAATAAATTACCTTAACTGTGGAACTGGTCACGAGGATTTTATTTTCGGTGGATGCACCCAGAATTATGGCATAATCTGGAACAGTGTCAGTTCATCGACCGTGACTGGGCCCTGCACTATGAGTGCATCCAGACCTGTGTTAGTTCAACATATCAGCTGTTGAACGCAAACGGACTATTTCAGCCAAAATCCAAGGTGTCAAATCAGGCACCACTCAGAGGCTAAGCTCAGCCACCCCCAGCCCCTCTAATATCTGATGACAAGCTGGAACAAAAGGGGGTTTAGCTTCTGCCAAATTAGCCCTCCTACACACAACACACCTTAAATGCAACACCCATCCCTCAACATACATACACATCCACATATATACACAGATATTCTCTCCAGTCCATGGGCCATGTCTCCAAGAAGTCCATCGAATCAATTCAGTCCAAATCCATGGGTTCCATTTCTTATAATAGTCTCTCAGGGCAGGAAAAACATTGGTGTGGGATTCACTCAGTTGGCAGATTCGGACCAGGCCTCAAAAGGGTGTCATGGACTGATGTGAAGTTGGGAACAGCAGGATGATGTGTTGCATCTTGATCTTGCAGCTGGTGTATCTGGTGCAGCCCATGTTCATGATCTGGGGTGATTCTTACAGTAAGAAATGACACTTAGCAATAACTTGAACTGTATGATGCTATTTTCACCCAAAATCAAACCAACTTGGGGTACACATCTAACTTCCCCATCCTCCTGAATCATCCACCAGGTGAACCAAGGTCCTTGAGCAAAAGCAATTCCACAAGTGGGTTTGCCTTTGCTCAAGGCAGGAGTAATCCAAACTGTTTTCCCCAACATATTTCTCACATGAACTACAGGGACTTTATCCCCCCCTACAGTGCGCAACAGCTCGGATTGAGCAGGACCAGCCCAGTTGATAGATCCCCTGGTATTAACTAACCAGGGGGCCTTTGCTAAGTGTTCATCCCAGTTTTTGAATGTCCCAGCACCCATCACTTTCAGTGTTGTCTTCAACAGCCCATTACATCCTTCAACCTTCCCAGCGGCTGGTGCATGGTAGGGGATGTGCTATATCCCTTCAATACCATGCTCTTTAACCCAGGTGTCTATGAGGCTATTTCGGAAATGAGTCCCATTGTCCAACTCTATTCTTTCTGGAGTGCCAGGTCACCACAAAATCTGCTTCTCAAGGCCCACAATAGTGTTACAGGCAGTGGCATGAGGCACATTTCCAACCAGCCGGTACTTGCTTCCACCATGGTGAGCGTGTAGCGCTTGCCTTGGTGAGTTCGTGGAAGCGAGATGTAATCCATCTGCCAGGCCTCTCCATACTTATATTTCAGCCATCATCCTCCATACCACAGGGATTTTAGCTGCTTGGCTTGTTTAATTGCAGCACAAGTTTCACATTCATGAATGATATCTCTGATAATGTCCATGATAAAATCCACCCCTCGGTCACAGGCCCATCTATATGTGGCATTTCTGCCTTGATGTATTATGGACCCATCAAGCTAAAAATAATTCACCTTTATGCTGCCAGTCCAGGTCTACTTGGGAAACTTCAATGACAGCAGCTTGACCCACCTGCTGGTTGTTTTGATGTTCCTCAGTGGCTCTGCTCTTTGTTACATGGGCATCTACATGACGTACATTCACAACCAGCTTCTCTAATCAGGTAGCAATATCCTGCCATAATTTGGCTGTCCAGATGGGCTTCCATCTGTGCTGCCAGTTATTTTTCTTCCATTGTTCCAGTCATCCCCACAGGGCATTTGCTACCATCCACAAGTCAGTATACAGGTAGAGTACTGGCCATTTTTCTCGCTCAGCAATATCTAGAGCCAGCTGGATGGCTTTTACTTCTGCAAACTGACTCGACTCACCTTCTCCTTCAGCCACTTCTGCCACTCATCGCGTGGGACTCCACACAGCAGCTTTCCACCTTTGCTGCTTGCCTACAATGTGGCAAGATCCATCGGTGAACAAGGCATGATGCTTCTCATTTTCTGATAGTCTATTATATGGTGGGGCCTCTTCAGCACGCATGACCTCCTCCTCTGGCGACATTCCAAAATCTTTGCTTTCCAGCCAGGCCATGATTACTTCCAGAATTCCCAAGCGATTGAGGATTCCTATTCGGGCCTGCTGCTTAATAAATGCAACCTGCTTACTCCACGTAGCATCAGTTGCATGATGTGTGGAAGGGGTCTGTCCTTTAAACATCCAGTTCAACACTGGCAATCTGGGTGCCAGGAGGAGCTGTGCCTCAGTACCCATTACTTCTGAGGCACCTCAAACTCCTTCGTAGGCTGCCAGTATCTCTTTCTGTTGGAGTATAACAGTCCTTTGACCCTCTGTATCCCCAGCTCCAAAACCCCAGGGGTTGACCTCGAGTCTCCCCCGGTGCCTTTTGCCAGAGGTTCCAGGCAGGACCGTTCTCCCCAGCTGCAGTATAGAGGACATTCTTTACATCTGGTCCCATCTGGACTGGTCCAAGGGCCACTGCATGGACTATCTCTTGTTTAATTTGCTCAAAAGCCTGTTGTTGCTCAGGGCCCCATTTCAAGTCATTCTTCTTTCAGAGTTACTTCATAGAGACGGCTCACAATCTTACTGTAATGGGGAATGTGCATCCTCCAGAAGCCTACTATGCCGAGGAAAGCCCGTGTCTCCTTTTTGTTAGTTGGTGGAGAAATGGCTGTTATTTTGTTGATCACATCCATTGGGATCTGACAGCAGCCATCTTGCCACTTGATGCCTAAAAACTGGATCTCTTTTGCAGGTCCCTTAACCTTTCCACGTTTGATGGCAAAACCAGCTTCGAGAAGGATTCGAATGACTTTTTCCCCTTTCTCAAAAACGTCGCCTGCTGTATCACCCCATACAATGATGTCGTCAATGTATTGCAGGTGTTCCAGAGCTCCACCCTTCTCCAGGGCAGTCTGGACCAGTCCATGGCAAATGGTGGGGCTATGTTTCCACCCCTGGGGCATTCGATTCCAGGTGTACTGAATGCCCCTCCAGGTGAAGGCAAACTGTTGCCTACACTCCACTGCCAAAGGAATAGAGAAAAAACGCATTTGCGATGTCAGTCATGGCATACCACTTCTCTGCCTTTTACTGCAGTTCATAATGGAGTTCTAACATGTCCAGTACAGCAGCACTCAGCAGTGGTGTGACTTCGTTCAGGCAACGATAGGCCACAGTTAGTCTCCATTCCCCATTGGACTTTCACACTGGACACAGGGGACTGTTGAAGGGGGAGCGTGTTTTGCTGATCACACCTTGGCTCTCCAGTTGACAGATCAGCTCACGGATGGGAATCAGGGAGTCTGTTAGTCCGATATTGCCGTCAGTGGACCGTTCTAGTAGCAATAGGCACCTTTTGCTCCTCGACCCTCAGCAGCCCCACAATAGAAGGGTCCTCTGATAGACCAGGCAGGGTAGACAGCTGTTTAATTTCTTCTGTCTCCACAGCCGCTACACCAAACGCCCACCGGTATCCCCTCGGGTCTTTGAAATACCCTCTTCTCAGGTAATCTATGCCAAGAATGCATGGGGCATCTGGGCCGGTCACAACAGGGTGCATCTGCCACTCAGTCCCAGTCAGACTCACTTCAGCTTCCAATACAGTCAGCTCTTGGGAGCCCCTGTCACACCAGAAATAGAAATCGATTCAGTCCCTTTATAGTTTGACAGTATTATGGTGCCTTGTGCACCAGTGTCCACTTAAGCCTTATACTGCTGTATCTCTGATGTGCCAGGCCATCAAACCCACACAGTCCAAAACACACGGTTGTCCCTCTCCTCCACCTGGCTGGAGGCAGGGCCCCTCTAATCCTGAACATATGTTGATAATGAACACTCTTTGTTCGAGCAACTCACGTAGATTTGATCCCCATTATTCACGTCTGGTAAATAGGGATCTGAAGCCCATCTACGCTGCCTGGAGAGCTTCCCATTGGAAACCGGAGCAACAAATCTCCTGGAAGAAGCCCCATTCCTAATCGGTTCACGTTGTAACTCATGTACGCGTTTCTGCAAAGCCGAAGTAGGTTTTCCATCCCATTTCCTCATGTCTTCTCCATGGTCGCGCAGGAAAAAACACAGGGTGCCTCGTGATGCATACTATCTCTCCCGAGTAGGTCTTG